>NC_034203.2:49136722-49223486 GCF_002021735.2 Oncorhynchus kisutch | reverse complement strand
AAAGTTATTAGAATGGTGTCGTCTGCGTAGAGGTGGATCAGGGAATTCGCCCGCAGCAAGAGCAACATCATTGATATACACAGAGAAAAGAGTCGGCCCGAGAATTGAACCCTGTGGCACCCCCATAGAGACTGCCAGAGGACCGGACAGCATGCCCTCCGATTTGACACACTGAACTCTGTCTGCAAAGTAATTGGTGAACCAGGCAAGGCAGTCATCCGAAAAACCGAGGCTACTGAGTCTGCCGATAAGAATATGGTGATTGACAGAGTCGAAGCCTTGGCGAGGTCGATGAAGACGGCTGCACAGTACTGTCTTTTATCGATGGCGGTTATGATGTCGTTTAGTACCTTGAGTGTGGCTGAGGTGCACCCATGACCGGCTCGGAAACCAGATTGCACAGCGGAGAAGGTACGGTGGGATTCGAGATGGTCAGTGACCTGTTTGTTGACTTGGCTTCGAAGACCTTAGATAGGCAGGGCAGGATGGATATAGGTCTGTAACAGTTTGGGTCCAGGGTGTCTCCCCCTTTGAAGAGGGGGATGACTGCGGCAGCTTTCCAATCCTTGGGGATCTCAGACGAGATGAAAGAGAGGTTGAACAGGCTGGTAATAGGGGTTGCGACAATGGTGGCAGATAGTTTCAGAAATAGAGGGTCCAGATTGTCAAGCCCAGCTGATTTGTACGGGTCCAGGTTTTGCAGCTCTTTCAGAACATCTGCTATCTGGATTTGGGTAAAGGAGAACCTGGAGAGGCTTGGGCGAGGAGCTGCGGGGGGGGGCGGAGCTGTTGGCCGAGGTTGAAGTAGCCAGGCGGAAGGCATGGCCAGCCGTTGAGAAATGCTTATTGAAGTTTTCGATAATCATGGATTTATCAGTGGTGACCGTGTTACCTAGCCTCAGTGCAGTGGGCAGCTGGGAGGAGGTGCTCTTGTTCTCCATGGACTTCACAGTGTCCCAGAACTTTTTGGAGTTGGAGCTACAGGATGCAAACTTCTGCCTGAAGAAGCTGGCCTTAGCTTTCCTGACTGACTGCGTGTATTGGTTCCGGACTTCCCTGAACAGTTGCATATCACGGGGACTATTCGATGCTATTGCAGTCCGCCACAGGATGTTTTGTGCTGGTCGAGGGCAGTCAGGTCTGGGGTGAACCAAGGGCTGTATCTGTTCTTAGTTCTGCATTTTTTGAACGGAGCATGCTTATCTAAAATGGTGAGGAAGTTACTTTTAAAGAATGACCAGGCATCCTCAACTGACGGGATGAGGTCAATGTCCTTCCAGGATACCCGGGCCAGGTCGATTAGAAAGGCCTGCTCACAGAAGTGTTTTAGGGAGCGTTTGACAGTGATGAGGGGTGGTCGTTTGACTGCGGCTCCGTAGCGGATACAGGCAATGAGGCAGTGATCGCTGAGATCCTGGTTGAAGACAGCGGAGGTGTATTTGGAGGGCCAGTTGGTCAGGATGACGTCTATGAGGGTGCCCTTGTTTACAGAGTTAGGGTTGTACCTGGTGGGTTCCTTGATGATTTGTGTGAGATTGAGGGCATCTAGCTTAGATTGTAGGACTGGCGGGGTGTTAAGCATATCCCAGTTTAGGTCACCTAACAGAACAAACTCTGAAGCTAGATGGGGGGCGATCAATTCACAAATGGTGTCCAGGGCACAGCTGGGAGCTGAGGGGGGTCGGTAGCAGGCGGCAACCGTGAGAGACTTATTTCTGGAGAGAGTAATTTTCAAAATTAGTAGTTCGAACTGTTTGGGTATGGACCTGGAAAGTATGACATTACTTTGCAGGCCATCTCTGCAGTAAACTGCAACTCCTCCCCCTTTGGCAGTTCTATCTTGACGGAAGATGTTATAGTTGGGTATGGAAATCTCTGAATTTTTGGTGGCCTTCCTGAGCCAGGATTCAGACACAGCAAGGACATCAGGGTTAGCAGAGTGTGCTAAAGCAGTGAGTAAGACAAACTTAGGGAGGAGGCTTCTGATGTTGACATGCATGAAACCAAGGCTTTTTCGAACACAGAAGTCAACAAATGAGGGTGCCTGGGGACATGCAGGGCCTGGGTTTACCTCCACATCACCCGCGGAACAGAGAAGGAGTAGTATGAGGGTGCGGCTAAAGGCTATCAAAACTGGTCGCCTAGAGCGTTGGGGACAGAGAATAAGAGGAGCAGGTTTCTGGGCATGGTAGAATATATTCAGGGCATAATGCGCAGACAGGGGTATGGTGGGGTGCGGGTACAGCGGAGGTAAGCCCAGGCACTGGGTGATGATGAGAGAGGTTGTATCTCTGGACATGCTGGTAGTAATGGGTGAGGTCACCGCATGTGTGGGAGGTGGGACAAAGGAGTTATCAGGGGTATGAAGAGTGGAACTAGGGGCTCCATTGTGAACTAAAACAATGATAACTAACCTGAACAACAGTATACAAGGCATATTGACATTTGAGAGAGACATACAGCGAGGCATACAGTAATCACAGGTGTTGAATTGGGAAAGCTAGCTAAAACAGTAGGTGAGACAACAGCTAATCAGCTAGCACAACAACAGCAGGTAAAATGGCGTAGACTAGGCAACGGGGCCAACAGATAAAACAAACAAGCAGAATGGAGTACCGTGATTTATGGACAGTCCAGCGTGCATCAGCTATGTAGCCAAGAGATCAGTGTCCAGGGGGCAGCGGTGGATGGGGAAGGGAAGCTGGACTGGCGAGTGTTATCCAGGTTAAAAAAACGAACAATGACTAAATAGCTTGTAGCTAGTTAGCTGGTTAGCTTCTGGAGGTTCTTGAGTGTGTTCTAAAAATAAATAAAAATAATAGCGATTCCGTATCACATTGGGTGAGGCAGGTTTCCGGAAGGTATAAACAAATTAAAAGTCAAAGAGATAGAAAGTAAATATGGGTCCGGTGGGCGTTTGGGACGCGGCGATTCAGGCGGTTAGCAGGCCTGTGCTAACAAGCTAACAGTTTGTAGGCCCGGGCTAGACAAGGTAGCAGTTAGCGGACCGGAGCTGGACAAGCTAGCAGTTAGCAGGCCGAATTAGCAAGCAGGGAGATAGCGAGGGCTAGAGAGTTAGCCTTTGGGGGACGTCGCGATGGGGTGAGTCTGTTTATTCCTCTTCATGCGGTGACATCGATAGACCCGGTCGTGGGCCCGGGTATTGTAGCCTCAGGAGTATGCTACGGTGGTAGCGCAGGCCGGGCTAGCTTCAAGCTAAGTGGGTGGAAACGCTAGCCAGGGGTAGATCATCCCAGGGTTGCGGTTTAGCTAGATAGACTGAATCCAGCTGAAAGATGTTCCGTTTGCGGTGGGAATCGGGGGATGAATCGGGGATGAAAAATAAATAGGTCCGTTATGCTCTGGTTAGAGTCGCGTTGTACGAACAGGCGAGAGCTTTCCGAACTACAGGTTAGCTGATGACGCGTTAGCTGAAGACCGCTAGCATATCCCGCTGGTTAGCTTGCTAGCTTCAGTTGAGGGGGTCCGAAGTAAATATAAATACTTTAAGGAAAATAGCTACATTGGGTGAGGTCGGGTTGCAGGAGAGTATTTGGAAGCTTAGGGTTTAGCAAAATGTTTCAAGAGATATGTGGAGAAATAATATAAAAAAAAACGTAAAAAGATACGATAAAGCACAGGGACACGACGGACAGGAACGCGGAGACAGTACTGGCTAACTGCCATCTTGGGATAATAGAGACAGTAGATCTAGTTGCTGGTCTGTCATATATAGATAAGAGTAAGATCTAGCTGGTCTGTCATATTATAATAGAGACAGTAGATCTAGCTGGTCTGTCATAATATAATAGAGACAGTAGATCTAGCTGGTCTGTCATAATATAATAGAGAGAAGATATATAATATAGAGACAGTAGATCTAGCTGGTCTGTCATAATATAATAGAGATGTAGATCTAGCTGGTCTGTCATGATAATAGAGGACAGTAGATCTAGCTGGTCTGTCATAATATAATAGAGACAGTAGATCTAGCTGGTCTGTCATAATATAATAGAGACAGTAGATCTAGCTGGTCTGTCAATAATATAATAGACAGAGACAGTAGATCTAGCTGGTCTGTCATAATATAATAGAGACAGTAGATAAGCTGGTCTGTCATAATATAATAGAGACAGTAGATCTACTGGTCTGTCATAATATAATAGACAGAGACAGTAGATCTAGCTGGTCTGTCATAATATAATAGAGACAGTAGATCTATCTGGTCTGTCATAATATAATAGAGACAGTAGATCTAGCTGGTCTGTCATAATATAATAGAGACAGTAGATCTAGCTGTCTGTTCATAATATAATAGAGACAGTAGATCTAGCTGGTCTGTCATAATATAAAGAGACAGCAGTAGATCTAGCTGGTCTGTCATAATTAAATAGAGACAGTAGATCTAGCTGGTCTGTCATAATATAATAGAGACAGTAGTAATCTAGCTGGTCTGTCATAATATAATAGAGACAGTAGATCTAGCTGGTCTGTCATAATATAATAGAGACAGTAGATCTAGCTGGTCTGTCATAATATAATAGAGACAGTAGATCTAGCTGGTCTGTCATAATATAATGAGACAGTAGATCTAGCTGGTCTGTCATAATATAAATAGAGACAGTAGATCTAGCTGGTCTGTCATAATATAATAGAGACAGTAGATCTAGCTGGTCTGTCATAATATAATAGAGACAGTAGATCTAGCTGGTCTGTCATAATTATACAAATAGACAGTAGATTTAGCTGGTCTGTCATAATATAATAGAGACAGTAGATCTAGCTGGTCTGTCATAATATAATAGAGAAGTAGATCTAGCTGGTCTGTCATAATATAATAGAGACAGTAGATCTAGCTGGTCTATCTTAATATAATAGAGACAGTAGATCTAGCTGTCTGTCATAATAATAGAGACAGTAGATCTAGCTGGTCTGTCATAATATAATAGAAGACAGTAAGATCTAGCTGGTCTGTCATAATTTAATAGAGACAGTAGATCTAGCTGTCTCTCATATTATGATAGACAAGCTAGATCTACTGTCTCTATTATATTATGACAGACCAGCTAAATCTACTGTCTCTATTAAATTATGACAGACCAGCTACATCTACTGTCTCTAGTATATTATGAAAGACCAGCTAGACCTACTGTCTCTATTGTATTATGACAGACCAGCTAAATCTACTGTCTCTATTAAATTATGACAGACCAGCTACATCTACTGTCTCTAGTATATTATGAAAGACCAGCTAGACCTACTGTCTCTATTGTATTATGACAGACCAGCTAGATATACTATCTCTATTGTATTATGACAGACCAGCTAGATCTACTGTCTCTATTATTTTATGACAGAACCAGCTAGATCTACTTTCTCTGTTATATTATGACAGACCAGCTAGATCGACTGTCTCTATTATATTATGACAGACCAGCTAGATCTACTGTCTCTATTGTATTATGACAGACCAGCTAGATATACTGTCTCTATTATATTATGAACGGACCAGCTAGATCTACTGTCTCTATTATATTATGACAGACCAGCTAGATCTACAGTCTCTATTAAATTATGACAGACCAGATATATCTACCGTCTCTATTATATTATGACAGACCAGCTAAATCTACTGTCTCTATTAAATTATGACAGACCAGCTAAATCTACTGTCTCTATTATATTATGACAGACCAGCTAGATCTACTGTCTCTTTTGTATTATGACAGACCAGCTAGATATACTATCTCTATTGTATTATGAGAGACCAGCTAGATCTACTGTCTCATTTATATTATGAGAGACCAGCTAGATCTACTGTCTCTATTATATTATGACAGACAGCTAGATCTACTGTCTCTATTGTATTATGACAGACCAGCTAGATCTACTGTCTCTATTATATTATGACAGACCAGCTAGATAAACTATCTCTATTATATTATGACAAACCAGATATATCAACTGTCTCTATTATATTATGACAGACCAGCTAGATCTACTGTCTCTGTGTCATTTATATTATGATAGACCAGCTAGTTCTACTGTCTCTATTATATTATGACAGACCAGATGTAGCTACTGTCTCTATTATATTATGACAGACCAGCTAGATCTACTGTCTCTGTGTCTCTATTATATTATGACACAACAGCTAGATCTAATGTCTCTATTATGATGACAGACCTGCTAGATCTACAGTCTCTATTATATTATGACACACCAGCTAGACCTACTGTCTCTATTATGATGACAGACCAGCTAGATCTACAGTCTCTATTATATTATGACAGACCAGCTAGGTCTACTGTCTCTAATATATTTTGACAGACCAGCTAGATCTACTGTCTCTATTATATTATGACAGACCAGCTATATCTACTCTCTCTATTATAATATGACAGACCAGCTACATCTACTCTCTATTATATTATGACTGACCAGCTAGACCTTCTGTCTCTATTATCCCAAGATGGCGTAGCAGTAGGTCGTCCTGTCGTCCTGTCCTGTCGTGTCCCTGTGTTTATCGTATCTTTTTCGTTTTTTTACATATTTTCTCCACATATCTCTTTGAAAACATTTTGCTAAACCCTAAGCTTCCAAATACTCTCCTGCAACCCGACTCACCCAATGTAGCTATTTTTCCTAAAGTATTTATATTTACTTCGGACCCCCTCAACTGAAGCTAGCCAGCTAACCAGCGGGTATGCTAGCGGTCTTCAGCTAACCGGTCATCAGCTAACCTGTAGTTCGGAAAGCTCTCGCCTGTTCGTACAACGTGACTCTAACCAGAGCATAACGGACCTATTTATTTTTCATCCCCGGATTCATCCCCGGATTCCCACCGCTAACTGAACATCTTTCAGCTGGATTCAGCAACTAGCTATCTAGCTAAACCGCAACCCCGGATTACTCCTGGCTAGCGTTTCCACCCACTTAGCTTGAAGCTAGCCCGGCCGTAGCACCTGTGCTACCACCGTAGCATACTCCTGAGCTACAATACCCGGGCCCACGACCGGTCTATCGATGTCATCGCATGAAGAGGAATAAACAGACTCACCCCATCGCGACGTCCCACAAAGGCTAACTCTCTAGCCCTCACTATCTCCCTGCTTGCTAATTCGGCCTGCTAACTGCTAGCTTGTCCAGCTCCGGTCCGCTAACTGCTACCTTGTCTAGCCCGGGCCTACAAACTGTTAGCTTGTTAGCACAGGCCTGCTAACCACCTGAATTGCCGCGTCCCAAATGCTCACCGGACCCATATTTACTTTCTATCTCTTTTGACTTTTAATTTGTTTATACCTTCCGGAAACCTGCCTCACCCAATGTGATACGGAATCGCTATTATTTTTTATTATTTAACACACTCAAGAACCTCCAGAAGCTAACCAGCTAACTAGCTACAAGCTATTTAGTCATTGTACGTTTTTTTAAACCTGGATAACACTCGCCAGTCCAGCTTCCCTGCCCCATCCACCGCTGCCCCCTGGACACTGATCTCTTGGCTACATAGCTGATGCACGCTGGACTGTCCATTAATCACGGTACTCCATTCTGCTTGTTTGTTTTATCTGTTGGCCCCGTTGCCTAGTCTACGCCATTTTACCTGCTGTTGTTGTGCTAGCTGATTAGCTGTTGTCTCACCTACTGTTTTAGCTAGCTTTCCCAATTCAACACCTGTGATTACTGTATGCCTCGCTGTATGTCTCTCTCAAATGTCAATATGCCTTGTATACTGTTGTTCAGGTTAGTTATCATTGTTTTAGTTCACAATGGAGCCCCTAGTTCCACTCTTCATGCCCCTGATAACTCCTTTGTCCCACCTCCCACACATGCGGTGACCTCACCCATTACTACCAGCATGTCCAGAGATACAACCTCTCTCATCATCACCCAGTGCCTGGGCTTACCTCCGCTGTACCCGCACCCCACCATACCCCTGTCTGCGCATTATGCCCTGAATATATTCTACCATGCCCAGAAACCTGCTCCTCTTATTCTCTGTCCCCAACGCTCTAGGCGACCAGTTTTGATAGCCTTTAGCCGCACCCTCATACTACTCCTTCTCTGTTCCGCGGGTGTGGAGGTAAACCCAGGCCCTGCATGTCCCCAGGCACCCTCATTTGTTGACTTCTGTGATCGAAAAAGCCTTGGTTTCATGCATGTCAACATCAGAAGCCTCCTCCCTAAGTTTGTTTTACTCACTGCTTTAGCACACTCTGCTAACCCTGATGTCCTTGCTGTGTCTGAATCCTGGTTCAGGAAGGCCACCAAAAATTCAGAGATTTCCATACCCAACTATAACATCTTCCGTCAAGATAGAACTGCCAAAGGGGGAGGAGTTGCAGTTTACTGCAGAGATAGCCTGCAAAGTAATGTCATACTTTCCAGGTCCATACCCAAACAGTTCGAACTACTAATTTTGAAAATTACTCTCTCCAGAAATAAGTCTCTCACGGTTGCCGCCTGCTACCGACCCCCCTCAGCTCCCAGCTGTGCCCTGGACACCATTTGTGAATTGATCGCCCCCCATCTAGCTTCAGAGTTTGTTCTGTTAGGTGACCTAAACTGGGATATGCTTTAACACCCCGCCAGTCCTACAATCTAAGCTAGATGCCCTCAATCTCACACAAATCATCAAGGAACCCACCAGGTACAACCCTAACTCTGTAAACAAGGGCACCCTCATAGACGTCATCCTGACCAACTGGCCCTCCAAATACACCTCCGCTGTCTTCAACCAGGATCTCAGCGATCACTGCCTCATTGCCTGTATCCGCTACGGAGCCGCAGTCAAACGACCACCCCTCATCACTGTCAAACGCTCCCTAAAACACTTCTGTGAGCAGGCCTTTCTAATCGACCTGGCCCGGGTATCCTGGAAGGACATTGACCTCATCCCGTCAGTTGAGGATGCCTGGTCATTCTTTAAAAGTAACTTCCTCACCATTTTAGATAAGCATGCTCCGTTCAAAAAATGCAGAACTAAGAATAGATACAGCCCTTGGTTCACCCCAGACCTGACTGCCCTCGACCAGCACAAAAACATCCTGTGGCGGACTGCAATAGCATCGAATAGTCCCCGTGATATGCAACTGTTCAGAGAAGTCCGGAACCAATACACGCAGTCAGTCAGGAAAGCTAAGGCCAGCTTCTTCAGGCAGAAGTTTGCATCCTGTAGCTCCAACTCCAAAAAGTTCTGGGACACCGTGAAGTCCATGGAGAACAAGAGCACCTCCTCCCAGCTGCCCACTGCACTGAGGCTAGGTAACACGGTCACCACTGATAAATCCATGATTATCGAAAACTTCAATAAGCATTTCTCAACGGCTGGCCATGCCTTCCGCCTGGCTACTTCAACCTCGGCCAACAGCTCCGCCCCCCCCGCAGCTCCTCTCCCAAGCCTCTCCAGGTTCTCCTTTAACCAAATCCAGATAGCAGATGTTCTGAAAGAGCTGCAAAACCTGGACCCGTACAAATCAGCTGGGCTTGACAATCTGGACCCTCTATTTCTGAAACTATCTGCCACCATTGTCGCAACCCCTATTACCAGCCTGTTCAACCTCTCTTTCATATCGTCTGAGATCCCCAAGGATTGGAAAGCTGCCGCAGTCATCCCCCTCTTCAAAGGGGGAGACACCCTGGACCCAAACTGTTACAGACCTATATCCATCCTGCCCTGCCTATCTAAGGTCTTCGAAAGCCAAGTCAACAAACAGGTCACTGACCATCTCGAATCCCACCGTACCTTCTCCGCTGTGCAATCTGGTTTCCGAGCCGGTCATGGGTGCACCTCAGCCACACTCAAGGTACTCAACGATATCATAACCGCCATCGATAAAAGACAGTACTGTGTAGCCGTCTTCATCGACCTTGCCAAGGCTTTCGACTCTGTCAATCACCATATTCTTATCGGCAGACTCAGGAGCCTCGGTTTTTCGGATGACTGCCTTGCCTGGTTCACCAATTATTTTGCAGACAGAGTTCAGTGCGTCAAATCGGAGGGCATGCTGTCTGGTCCTCTGGCAGTCTCTATGGGGGTGCCACAGGGTTCAATTCTCGGGCCGACTCTTTTCTCTGTGTATATCAATGATGTTGCTCTTGCTGCGGGCGATTCCCTGATCCACCTCTACGCAGACGACACCATTCTATATACTTTCGGCCCGTCATTGGACACTGTGCTATCTAACCTCCAAACAAGCTTCAATGCCATACAGCACTCCTTCCGTGGCCTCCAACTGCTCTTAAACGCTAGTAAAACCAAATGCATGCTTTTCAACCGGTCGCTGCCTGCACCCGCATGCCCGACTAGCATCACCACCCTGGATGGTTCCGACCTAGAATATGTGGACGTCTATAAGTACCTAGGTGTCTGGCTAGACTGCAAACTCTCCTTCCAGACTCATATCAAACATCTCCAATCGAAAATCAAATCAAGAGTCGGCTTTCTATTCCGCAACAAAGCCTCCTTCACTCACGCCGCCAAGCTTACCCTAGTAAAACTGACTATCCTACCGATCCTCGACTTCGGCGATGTCATCTACAAAATGGCTTCCAACACTCTACTCAGCAAACTGGATGCAGTTTATCACAGTGCCATCCGTTTTGTCACTAAAGCACCTTATACCACCCACCACTGCGACTTGTATGCTCTAGTCGGCTGGCCCTCGCTACATATTCGTCGCCAGACCCACTGGCTCCAGGTCATCTACAAGTCCATGCTAGGTAAAGCTCCGCCTTATCTCAGCTCACTGGTCACGATGGCAACACCCATCCGTAGCACGCGCTCCAGCAGGTGTATCTCACTGATCATCCCTAAAGCCAACACCTCATTTGGCCGCCTTTCGTTCCAGTACTCTGCTGCCTGTGACTGGAACGAATTGCAAAAATCGCTGAAGTTGGAGACTTTTATCTCCCTCACCAACTTCAAACATCAGCTATCTGAGCAGCTAACCGATCGCTGCAGCTGTACATAGTCTATTGGTAAATAGCCCACCCTTTTCACCTACCTCATCCCCATACTGTTCTTATTTATTTACTTTTCTGCTCTTTTGCACACCAACATCTCTACCTGTACATGACCATCTGATCATTCATCACTCCAGTGTTAATCTGCAAAATTGTAATTATTTGCCTACCTCATGCCTTTTGCACACATTGTATATAGACCCCCCCCCCCCCTTGTTTTCTACTGTGTTATTGACTTGTTAATTGTTTACTCCATGTGTAACTCTTTGTTGTCTGCTCACACTGCTATGCTTTATCTTGGCCAGGTCGCAGTTGCAAATGAGAACTTGTTCTCAACTAGCCTACCTGGTTAAATAAAGGTGAAATAAAAAAATAAAAAATATATATTATGACAGACCAGCTAGATCTACTGTCTCTATTATATTATGAGAGTCCAGCTAGACCTGCTGTCTCTATTATATTTTGACAGACCAGCTAGATCTACTGTCTCTATTAAAATATGACAGACCAGCTAGATCTACTGTCTCTGTGTCTCTATTATAATATGACATACCAGCTAGATCTACTGTCTGTATTATATTATGAGAGACCAGCTATACCTACCGCCTCTATTAAATTATGACAGACCAGCTAGATCTACTGTCTCTATTGTATTATGACAGACCAGCTAGTTCTACTGCCTCTATTATATTATGACAGACAAGCTAGATCTACTGTCTCTATTGTATTATGACAGACCAGCTAGTTCTACTGCCTCTGTGTCTGTATTATATTATGACAGACCAGCTAGATATACTGTCTCTATTATATTATGACAGACCAGCTAGATCTACTGTCTCTATTATATTATGACAGACCAGCTAGATCTACAGTCTCTATTAAATTATGACAGACCAGATATATCTACCGTCTCTATTATATTATGACAGACCAGCTAAATCTAATGTCTCTATTAAATTATGACAGACCAGCTAAATCTACTGTCTCTATTATATTATGACACACCAGCTAGATATACTGTCTCTATTATATTATGACAGACCAGCTAGATCTACTGTCTCTATTATATTATGACAGACCAGCTAGATCTACAGTCTCTATTAAATTATGACAGACCAGATATATCTACCGTCTCTATTATATTATGACAGACCAGCTAAATCTAATGTCTCTATTAAATTATGACAGACCAGCTAAATCTACTGTCTCTATTATATTATGACAGACCAGCTAGATATACTGTCTCTGTGTCTCTTATATTATGATAGACCAGCTAGTTCTACTGTCTCTATTGTATTATGAAAGACGAGTTAGATCTACTGTCTCTATTATATTATGAGAGACCAGCTAGATCTACTGTCTCTATTATATTATGACAGACAGCTAGATCTACTGTCTCTATTATATTATGACAGACCAGCTAGATATACTATCTCTATTATATTATGACAAAACAGATATATCAACTGTCTCTATTATATTATGACAGACCAGCTAGATCTACTGTCTCTGTGTCTCTTATATTATGATAGACCAGCTAGTTCTACTGTCTCTATTATATTATGACAGACCAGATGTAGCTACTGTCTCTATTATATTATGACAGACCAGCTAGATCTACTGTCTCTGTGTCTCTATTATATTATGACACACCAGCTAGATCTACTGTCTCTATTATGATGACAGACCAGCTAGATCTACAGTCTCTATTATAGTATGACAGACCAGCTAGATCTACTTTCTCTAATATATTATGACAGACCAGCTTGATCTACTGTCTCTGTGTCTCTATTATATTATGACACACCAGCTAGATCTACTGTCTCTATTATGATGACAGACCAGCTAGATCTACAGTCTCTACTATATTATGACAGACCAGCTAGATCTACTGTCTCTAATATATTATGACAGACCAGCTTGATCTACTGTCTCTAATATATTATGACAGACCAGCTTTATCTACTGTCTGTATTATATTATGACAGACCAGCTAGATCTACTGTCTGTATTATATTATGACAGACCAGCTAGATCTACTGTCTCTATTATATTATGACAGACCAGCTAGATCTACAGTCTCTATTAAATTATGACAGACCAGATATATCTACCGTCTCTATTGTATTATGACAGACCAGCTAAATCTACTGAATCTATTAAATTATGACAGAACAGCTAAATCTACTGTCTCTATTATATTATGACAGACAGCTAGATCTACTGTCTCTATTATATTATGACAGACAGCTAGATATACTGTCTCTATTATATTATGACAGACCAGCTAGATCTACTGCCTCTATTATATTATGACAAAACAGATATATCAACTCAAATCAAATCAAATTTATTTATATAGCCCTTCGTACATCAGCTGATATCTCAAAGTGCTGTACAGAAACCCAGCCTAAAACCCCAAACAGCAAGCAATGCAGGTGTAGAAGCACGGTGGCTAGGAAAAACTCCCTAGAAAGGCCAATACCTAGGAAGAAACCTAGAGATGAACCAGGCTATGTGGGGTGGCCAGTCCTCTTCTGGCTGTGCCGGGTGGAGATTATAACAGAACATGGCCAAGATGTTCAAATGTTCATAAATGACCAGCATGGTCGAATAATAATAAGGCAGAACAGTTGAAACTGGAGCAGCAGCACAGTCAGGTGGAAGTTGAAACTGGAGCAGCAGCATGGCCAGGTGGACTGGGGACAGCAAGGAGTCATCATGTCAGGTAGTCCTGGGGCATGGTCCTAGGGCTCAGGTCAGTTGAAACTGGAACAGCAGCATGGCCAGGTGGACTGGGGACAGCAAGGAGTCATCATGATTGGTAATCCTGGGGCATGGTCCTAGGGCTCAGGTCCTCCGAGAGAGAGAAAGAAAGAGAGAAGGAGAGAATTAGAGAACGCACACTTAGATTCACACAGGACACCGAATAGGACAGGAGAAGTACTCCAGATATAACAAACTGACCCCAGCCCCCCGACACATAAACTACTGCAGCATAAATACTGGAGGCTGAGACAGGAGGGGTCAGGAGACACTGTGGCCCCATCCGAGGACACCCCCGGACAGGGCCAAACAGGAAGGATATAACCCCACCCACTTTGCCAAAGCACAGCCCCCACACCACTAGAGGGATATCTTCAACCACCAACTTACCATCCTGAGACAAGGCTGAGTATAGCCCACAAAGATCTCCGCCACGGCACAACCCAAGCGGGGGGCGCCAACCCAGACAGGATGACCACAACAGTGAATCAACCCACTCAGGTGACGCACCCCCTCCAGGGACGGCATGAGAGAGCCCCAGCAAGCCAGTGACTCAGCCCCTGTAATAGGGTTAGAGGCAGAGAATCCCGGTGGAAAGAGGGGAACAGGCCAGGCAGAGACAGCAAGGGCGGTTCGTTGCTCCAGAGCCTTTCCATTCACCTTCCCACTCCTGGGCCAGACTACACTCAAACATATGACCCACTGAAGAGATGAGTCTTCAGTAAAGACTTAAAGGTTGAGACCGAGTTTGCGTCTCTGACATGGGTAGGCAGACCGTTCCATAAAAATGGAGCTCTATAGGAGACAGCCCTGCCTCCAGCTGTTTGCTTAGAAATTCTAGGGACAATTAGGAGGCCTGCGTCTTGTGACCGTAGCGTATGTGTAGGTATGTACGGCAGGACCAAATCAGAGAGATAGGTAGGAGCAAGCCCATGTAATGCTTTGTAGGTTAGCAGTAAAACCTTGAAATCAGCCCTTGCTTTGACAGGAAGCCAGTGCAGAGAGGCTAGCACTGGAGTAATATGATCAAATTTTTTGGTTCTAGTCAGGATTCTAGCAGCCGTATTTAGCACTAACTGAAGTTTATTTAGTGCTTTATCCGGGTAGCCGGAAAATAGAGCATTGCAGTAGTCTAACCTAGAAGTGACAAAAGCATGGATTAATTTTTCTGCATCATTTTTGGACAGAAAGTTTCTGATTTTTGCAATGTTACGTAGATGGAAAAAAGCTGTCCTCGAAATGGTCTTGATATGTTCTTCAAAAGAGAGATCAGGGTCCAGAGTAACGCCGAGGTCCTTCACAGTTTTATTTGAGACGACTGTACAACCATTAAGATTAATTGTCAGATTCAACAGAAGATCTCTTTGTTTCTTGGGACCTAGAACAAGCATCTCTGTTTTGTCCGAGTTTAATAGTAGAAAGTTTGCAGCCATCCACTTCCTTATGTCTGAAACACATGCTTCTAGCGAGGGCAATTTTGGGGCTTCACCATGTTTCATTGAAATGTACAGCTGTGTGTCATCCGCATAGCAGTGAAAGTTTACATTATGTTTTCAATAACATCCCCAAGAGGTAAAATATATAGTGAAAACAATAGTGGTCCTAAAACGGAACCTTGAGGAACACCGAAATTTACAGTTGATTTGTCAGAGGACAAACCATTCACAGAGACAAACTGATATCTTTCCGACAGATAAGCTCTAAACCAGGCCAGAACATGTCCGTGTAGACCAATTTGGGTTTCCAATCTCTCCAAAAGAATGTGGTGATCGATGGTATCAAAAGCAGCACTAAGGTCTAGGAGCACGAGGACAGATGCAGAGCCTCGGTCCGATGCCATTAAAATGTAATTTACCACCTTCACAAGTGCCGTCTCAGTGCTATGATGGGGTCTAAAACCAGACTGAAGCATTTCGTATACATTGTTTGTCTTCAGGAAGGCAGTGAGTTGCTGCGCAACAGCCTTCTCAAAAATTTTTAAGAGGAATGGAAGATTCGATATAGGCCGATAGTTTTTTATATTTTCTGGGTCAAGGTTTGGCTTTTTCAAGAGAGGCTTTATTACTGCCACTTTTAGTGAGTTTGGTACACATCCAGTGGATAGAGAGCCGTTTATTATGTTCAACATAGGAGGGCCAAGCACAGGAAGCAGCTCTTTCAGTAGTTTAGTTGGAATAGGGTCCAGTATGCAGCTTGAAGGTTTAGAGGCCATGATTATTTTCATCATTGTGTCAAGAGATATAGTACTAAAACACTTGAGCGTCTCTCTTGATCCTAGGTCCTGGCAGAGTTGTGCAGACTCAGGACAACTGAGGTTTGGAGGAATACGCAGGTTTAAAGAGGAGTCCGTAATTTGCTTTCTAATAATCATCATCTTTTCCTCAAAGAAGTTCATGAATTTATCACTGCTAAAGTGAAAGTCATCCTCTCTTGGGGAATGCTGCTTTTTAGTTAGCTTTGCGACAGTATTAAAAAGGAATTTCGGATTGTTCTTATTTTCCTCAATTAAGTTAGAAAAATAGGATGATCGAGCAGCAGTAAGGGCTCTACGGTACTGCACGGTACCGTCCTTCCAAGCTAGTCGGAAGACTTCCAGTTTGGTGTGGCGCCATTTCCGTTCCAATTTTCTGGAAGCTTGCTTCAGAGCTCGGGTATTTTCTGTGTACCAGGGAGCTAGTTTCTTATGAGACATTTTTTTAGTTTTTAGGGGTGCAACAAGGTTATTGCGCAAGGTTAAATTGAGATCCTCAGTTAGGTGGTTAACTGATTTTTGTCCTCTGGCGTCCTTGGGTAGGCAGAGGGAGTCTGGAAGGGCATCAAGGAATCTTTGTGTTGTCTGTGAATTTATAGCACGACTTTTGATGTTCCTTGGTTGGGGTCTAAGCAGATTATTTGTTGCAATTGCAAACGTAATAAAACTGTCTCTATTATATTATGACAGACCAGCTAGATCTACTGTCTCTGTGTCTCTTATATTATGATAGACCAGCTAGTTCTACTGTCTCTATTATATTATGACAGACCAGATGTAGCTACTGTCTCTATTATATTATGACAGACCAGCTAGATTTACTGTCTCTGTGTCTCTATTATATTATGACACAACAGGTAGATCTACTGTCTCTGTTATGATGACAGACCAGCTAGATCTACAGTCTCTATTATATTATGACAGACCAGCTAGATCTACTTTCTCTAATATATTATGACAGACCAGCTTGATCTACTGTCTCTGTGTCTCTATTATATTATGACACACCAGGTAGATATACTGTCTCTATAATGATGACAGACCAGCTAGATCTACTATCTCTATTGTATTATGAGAGTCCAGCTTGATCTATTGTCTCTATTGTATTATGACAGACCAGCTATATCTACTCTCTCTATTATAATATGAGAGTCCAGCTTGATCTACTGTCTCTATTGTATTATGACAGACCAGCTATATCTACTCTCTCTATTATAATATGACAGACCAGCTAGATCTACTGTCTCTATTATATTATGACAGACCAGCTAGATCTACTGTCTGTGATTAATATTATGAGAGTACACCCAGCTTGATCTACTGTCTCTATTGTAGTATGAACAGACCAGCTATATCTACTCTCTTCTATTATAATAATGAACAGGGACCAGCGTAGATCGAACTGTCTCTATATTATATTATGAAACAGACCAGCTAGATCTACTGTCTGTATATATTCATGAGAGTCACTTGAATCTACTGTCTCTATTGTATTATACAGACCCAGCTACATCTACTCGCGATTATATTATGACTGACCAGCTAGACCTGCTGTCTCTATTATATTATGACAGACGCAGCTTGATCTACTCTCTCTATTATAATATGACAGACCACTATATCTACTGGCTGTATTATTATGACAGACCAGCTATATCGACTCTCTCTTTATAATATGACAGACCAGCTAATCTACTGTCTCTATTATATTATGACAGACCACTAGATCTCTGTCTGTAGTTATTATAGAGTCCGCTGCCTCTACTGTCTCTATTGTATTAACAGACCAGCTACATCTACGCTCTATTATATTATGACAGACCAGCTAGATCTACTGTCTCTATTATATTATGACAGACCAGCTAGATCTACTGTCTCTATTATATTATGACAGACCAGCTAGATCTACTGTCTCTATTATATTATGACAGACCAGCTAGATCTACTGTCTCTATTATATATGACAGACCAGCTAGATCTACTGTCTCTATTATATTATGACAGACCAGCTAGATCTACTGTCTCTATTATATTATGACAGACCAGCTAGATCTACTGTCTCTATTATATTATGACAGACCAGCTAGATCTACTCTCTATTATATTATGACAGACCAGCTAGATCTACTGTCTCTATTATATTATGACAGACCAGCTAGATCTACTGTCTCTATTATATTATGACAGACCAGCTAGATCTACTGTCTCTATTATATTATGACAGACCAGCTAGATCTACTCTCTATTATATTATGACAGACCAGCTAGATCTACTGTCTCTATTATATTATGACAGACCAGCTAGATCTACTGTCTCTATTATATATGACAGACCAGCTAGATCTACTGTCTCTATTATAATATGACAGACCAGCTAGATCTACTGTCTCTATTATATTATGACAGACCAGCTAGATCTACTGTCTCTATTATATTATGACAGACCAGCTAGATCTACTGTCTCTATTATATTATGACAGACCAGCTAGATCTACTGTCTCTATTATATTATGACAGACCAGCTAGATCTACTGTCTCTATTATATTATGACAGACCAGCTAGATCTACTGTCTCTATTATATTATGACAGACCAGCTAGATCTACTGTCTCTATTATATTATGACAGACCAGCTAGATCTACTGTCTCTATTATAATATGACAGACCAGCTAGATCTACTGTCTCTATTATATTATGACAGACCAGCTAGATCTACTGTCTCTGTCTCTTATATTATGACAGACCAGCTAGATCTACTGTCTCTATTATATTATGACAGACCAGCTAGATCTACTGTCTCTATTATATATGACAGACCAGCTAGATCTACTGTCTCTATTATATTATGACAGACCAGCTAGATCTACTGTCTCTATTATATTATGACAGACCAGCTAGATCTACTGTCTCTATTATATTATGACAGACCAGCTAGATCTACTGTCTCTATTATATTATGACAGACCAGCTAGATCTACTGTCTCTATTATATTATGACAGACCAGCTAGATCTACTGTCTCTATTATATTATGACAGACCAGCTAGATCTACTGTCTCTATTATTATGACAGACCAGCTAGATCTACTGTCTCTATTATATTATGACAGACCAGCTAGATCTACTGTCTCTATTATATTATGACAGACCAGCTAGATCTACTGTCTCTATTATATTATGACAGACCAGCTAGATCTACTGTCTCTATTATATTATGACAGACCAGCTAGATCTACTGTCTCTATTATATTATGACAGACCAGCTAGATCTACTGTCTCTATTATATTATGACAGACCAGCTAGATCTACTGTCTCTATTATATTATGACAGACCAGCTAGATCTACTGTCTCTATTATATTATGACAGACCAGCTAGATCTACTGTCTCTGTCTCTATTATATTATGACAGACCAGCTAGATCTACTGTCTCTATAATTATGACAGACCAGCTAGATCTACTGTCTCTATTATATTATGACAGACCAGCTAGATCTACTGTCTCTATTATATTATGACAGACCAGCTAGATCTACTGTCTCTATTATATTATGACAGACCAGCTAGATCTACTGTCTCTATTATATTATGACAGACCAGCTAGATCTACTGTCTCTATTATATTATGACAGACCAGCTAGATCTACTGTCTCTATTATATTATGACAGACCAGCTAGATCTACTGTCTCTATTATATTATGACAGACCAGCTAGATCTACTGTCTCTATTATATTATGACAGACCAGCTAGATCTACTGTCTCTATTATATTATGACAGACCAGCTAGATCTACTGTCTCTATTATATTATGACAGACCAGCTAGATCTACTCTCTATTATATTATGACAGACCAGCTAGATCTACTGTCTCTATTATATTATGACAGACCAGCTAGATCTACTGTCTCTATTATATTATGACAGACCAGCTAGATCTACTGTCTCTATTATATTATGACAGACCAGCTAGATCTACTGTCTCTATTATAATATGACAGACCAGCTAGATCTACTGTCTCTATTATATTATGACAGACCAGCTAGATCTACTGTCTCTATTATATTATGACAGACCAGCTAGATCTACTGTCTCTATTATATTATGACAGACCAGCTAGATCTACTCTCTATTATATTATGACAGACCAGCTAGATCTACTGTCTCTATTATATTATGACAGACCAGCTAGATCTACTGTCTCTATTATATTATGACAGACCAGCTAGATCTACTGTCTCTATTATATTATGACAGACCAGCTAGATCTACTGTCTCTATTATATTATGACAGACCAGCTAGATCTACTGTCTCTATTATATTATGACAGACCAGCTAGATCTACTGTCTCTATTATATATGACAGACCAGCTAGATCTACTGTCTCTATTATATTATGACAGACCAGCTAGATCTACTGTCTCTATTATATTATGACAGACCAGCTAGATCTACTGTCTCTATTATATTATGACAGACCAGCTAGATCTACTGTCTCTATTATATTATGACAGACCAGCTAGATCTACTGTCTCTATTATTATGACAGACCAGCTAGATCTACTGTCTCTATTATATTATGACAGACCAGCTAGATCTACTGTCTCTATTATATTATGACAGACCAGCTAGATCTACTGTCTCTGTCTCTATTATATTATGACAGACCAGCTAGATCTACTGTCTCTATTATATTATGACAGACCAGCTAGATCTACTGTCTCTATTATATTATGACAGACCAGCTAGATCTACTGTCTCTATTATATTATGACAGACCAGCTAGATCTACTGTCTCTATCTCTATTATATGACAGACCAGCTAGATCTACTGTCTCTATTATATTATGACAGACCAGCTAGATCTACTGTCTCTATTATATTATGACAGACCAGCTAGATCTACTGTCTCTCTCTATTATATGACAGACCAGCTAGATCTACTGTCTCTATTATTATGACAGACCAGCTAGATCTACTGTCTCTATTATATTATGACAGACCAGCTAGATCTACTGTCTCTATTATATTATGACAGACCAGCTAGATCTACTGTACTGTCTCTATTATATTATGACAGACCAGCTAGATCTACTGTCTCTATTATATTATGACAGACCAGCTAGATCTACTGTCTCTATTATATTATGACAGACCAGCTAGATCTACTGTCTCTATTATATTATGACAGACCAGCTAGATCTACTGTCTCTGTCTCTATTATATTATGACAGACCAGCTAGATCTACTGTCTCTATTATATTATGACAGACCAGCTAGATCTACTGTCTCTATTATATTATGACAGACCAGCTAGATCTACTGTCTCTATTATATTATGACAGACCAGCTAGATCTACTGTCTCTATTATATTATGACAGACCAGCTAGATCTACTCTCTATTATATTATGACAGACCAGCTAGATCTACTGTCTCTATTATATTATGACAGACCAGCTAGATCTACTGTCTCTATTATATTATGACAGACCAGCTAGATCTACTGTCTCTATTATATTATGACAGACCAGCTAGATCTACTGTCTCTATTATTATGACAGACCAGCTAGATCTACTGTCTCTATTATATTATGACAGACCAGCTAGATCTACTGTCTCTATTATATTATGACAGACCAGCTAGATCTACTGTCTCTATTATATTATGACAGACCAGCTAGATCTACTGTCTCTATTATATTATGACAGACCAGCTAGATCTACTGTCTCTATTATATTATGACAGACCAGCTAGATCTACTGTCTCTATTATATTATGACAGACCAGCTAGATCTACTGTCTCTATTATATTATGACAGACCAGCTAGATCTACTGTCTCTATTATATTATGACAGACCAGCTAGATCTACTGTCTCTATTATATTATGACAGACCAGCTAGATCTACTGTCTCTATTATATTATGACAGACCAGCTAGATCTACTGTCTCTATTATATTATGACAGACCAGCTAGATCTACTCTCTATTATATTATGACAGACCAGCTAGATCTACTCTCTATTATATTATGACAGACCAGCTAGATCTACTGTCTCTATTATATTATGACAGACCAGCTAGATCTACTGTCTCTATTATATTATGACAGACCAGCTAGATCTACTGTCTCTCTTATATAATATGACAGACCAGCTAGATCTACTGTCTCTATTATATTATGACAGACCAGCTAGATCTACTGTCTCTATTATATTATGACAGACCAGCTAGATCTACTGTCTCTATTATATTATGACAGACCAGCTAGATCTACTGTCTCTATTATATTATGACAGACCAGCTAGATCTACTGTCTCTATTATATTATGACAGACCAGCTAGATCTACTGTCTCTATTATATTATGACAGACCAGCTAGATCTACTCTCTATTATATTATGACAGACCAGCTAGATCTACTGTCTCTATTATATTATGACAGACCAGCTAGATCTACTGTCTCTATTATATTATGACAGACCAGCTAGATCTACTGTCTCTATTATATTATGACAGACCAGCTAGATCTACTCTCTATTATATTATGACAGACCAGCTAGATCTACTGTCTCTGTCTCTATATTATGACAGACCAGCTAGATCTACTGTCTCTATTATATTATGACAGACCAGCTAGATCTACTGTCTCTATTATATTATGACAGACCAGCTAGATCTACTGTCTCTATTATTATGACAGACCAGCTAGATCTACTGTCTCTATTATATTATGACAGACCAGCTAGATCTACTGTCTCTATTATATTATGACAGACCAGCTAGATCTACTGTCTCTATTATATTATGACAGACCAGCTAGATCTACTGTCTCTATTATTATGACAGACCAGCTAGATCTACTGTCTCTATTATATTATGACAGACCAGCTAGATCTACTGTCTCTATTATATTATGACAGACCAGCTAGATCTACTGTCTCTATTATATTATGACAGACCAGCTAGATCTACTGTCTCTATTATTATGACAGACCAGCTAGATCTACTGTCTCTATTATATTATGACAGACCAGCTAGATCTACTGTCTCTATTATATTATGACAGACCAGCTAGATCTACTGTCTCTATTATATTATGACAGACCAGCTAGATCTACTGTCTCTATTATTATGACAGACCAGCTAGATCTACTGTCTCTATTATATTATGACAGACCAGCTAGATCTACTGTCTCTATTATATTATGACAGACCAGCTAGATCTACTGTCTCTATTATATTATGACAGACCAGCTAGATCTACTGTCTCTATTATATTATGACAGACCAGCTAGATCTACTGTCTCTATTATATTATGACAGACCAGCTAGATCTACTGTCTCTATTATAATATGACAGACCAGCTAGATCTACTGTCTCTATTATATTATGACAGACCAGCTAGATCTACTCTCTATTATATTATGACAGACCAGCTAGATCTACTGTCTCTATTATATTATGACAGACCAGCTAGATCTACTGTCTCTATTATATTATGACAGACCAGCTAGATCTACTGTCTCTATTATATTATGACAGACCAGCTAGATCTACTGTCTCTATTATATTATGACAGACCAGCTAGATCTACTCTCTATTATATTATGACAGACCAGCTAGATCTACTGTCTCTATTATATTATGACAGACCAGCTAGATCTACTGTCTCTATTATATTATGACAGACCAGCTAGATCTACTGTCTCTCTATTATATTATGACAGACCAGCTAGATCTACTGTCTCTATTATTATGACAGACCAGCTAGATCTACTGTCTCTATTATATTATGACAGACCAGTCTCTATTATGATGACCGACCAGCTAGATCTACAGTCTATATATTATGACAGACCAGACTGGATACGTCTCTATATATTATGACAAGACCACGCTAGATCTACTGTCCGTATTATATTATGACACACCAGCTTGATCTACTGTCTCATTATATTATGACAGACCAGCTTTATCTAATGTCTGTATTATATTATGACAGACAGCTAGATCTACTGTGCCGTATTATATTATGACAACCAGCTTGATCTACTGTCTCCATTATATTATGACAGACCAGCTTTTATCTAATGTCTGTATTATATTATGACAGACCAGCTAGAGCCACTGTCTCTATTATATTATGACATACCAGCTCGATCTACTGTCTCTATTATAATATGACTGACAGCTACATCTGCTTTCTCTATTATACTATGACAGACAAGCTAGATCTACTGTCTCTATTAAATTATGACAGACCAGATATATCTACCGTCTCTATTAAATTATGACAGACAAGCTACATCTGCTTTCTCTATTATACTATGACAGACAAGCTAGATCTACTGTCTCTATTATATTATGACAGACCAGCTATATCTACTCTCTCTATTATAATATGACAGACCAGCTAGATCTACTGTCTCTATTATATTATGACAGACCAGCTAGATCTACGGTCTGTATTATATTATGAGAGTCCAGCTTGATCTACTGTCTCTATTGTATTATGACAGACCAGCTACATCTACTCTCTATTATATTATGACTGACCAGCTAGACCTGCTGTCTCTATTATATTATGACAGACCAGCTAGATCTACTGTCTCTATTATATTATGACAGACCAGCTTGATCTACTGTCTCTATTGTATTATGAAATACCAGCTACATCTACTCTCTATTATATTATGACTGACCAGCTAGATCTACTGTCTCTGTGTCTCTATTATAATATGACATACCAGCTAGATCTACTGTCTGTATTATTTTACGAGAGACCAGCTATACCTACTGTCTCTATTATATTATGTCAGACCAGCTAGATCTACTGTCTCTGTGTCTCTATTATATTATGACACACCAGCTAGATCTACTGTCTCTATTATGATGACAGACCAGCTAGATCTACAGTCTCTATTATATTATGACAGACCAGCTGGATCTACTGTCTCTATTATATTATGACAGACCAGCTAGATCTACTGTCCGTATTATATTATGACACACCAGCTTGATCTACTGTCTCCATTATATTATGACAGACCAGCTAGAGCCACTGTCTCTATTATATTATGACATACCAGCTAGATCTACTGTCTCTATTATAATATGACTGACCAGCTACATCTGCTTTCTCTATTATACTATGACAGACAAGCTAGATCTACTGTCTCTATTATAATATGACAGACCAGCTAGATCTACTGTCTCTATTGTATTATGACAGACCAGCTAAATCTACTCTCTATTATATTATGACTGACCAGCTAGACCTGCTGTCTCTATTATATTATGACAGACCAACTGGATCTACTGTCTCTATTAAAATATGACAGACCAGCTAGATCTACTGTCTCTGTGTCTCTATTATAATATGACATACCAGCTAGATCTACTGTCTGTATTATATTATGAGAGACCAGCTATACCTACTGCCTCTATTAAATTATGACAGACCAGCTAGATCTACTGTCTCTATTGTATTATGACAGACCAGCTAGTTCTACTGTCTGTATTATATTATGACAGACAAGCTAGATCTACTCTCTCTATTATATTATGACAGACCAGCTAGATCTACTGGCTCTGTGTCTCTATTATATTATGACACACCAGCTAGATCTACTGTCTCTATTATGACGACAGACCAGCTAGATCTACTGTCTCTATTATATTATGACAGACCAGGTATATCTACAGTCTCTATTAAATTATGACAGACCAGATATATCTACCGTCTCTATTATATTATGACAGACCAGCTAAATCTACTGTCTCTATTATATTATGACACACCAGCTTGATCTACTGTCTCCATTATATTATGACAGACCAGCTAGAGCCACTGTCTCTATTATATTATTACAGACCAGCTAGATCTACTGTCTCTGTGGTTCTATTATAATATGACATACCAGCTAGATCTACTGTCTCTATTATATTATGACCACCAGCTAGCTCTACTGTCTCTATTAAATTCTTACAGACCAGCTGGATATACTGTCTCTGTTATATTATGACAGACCAGCTAGATCTACTGTCTCTGTGTCTCTATTATATTATGACAGACCAGCTAGATCTGCTCTCTCTATTATATTATGACAGACCAGCTGGATCTACTGTCTCTATTATATTATGACAGACCAGCTAGATCTACTGTCTCTATTGTAATATGGCAGACCAGCTAGAAAGAGAGGCTGAACAGACTAGTAAATCAAATCAAATCAAATCAAATTTATTTATATAGCCCTTCGTACATCAGCTGATATCTCAAAGTGCTGTACAGAAACCCAGCCTAAAACCCCAAACAGCAAGCAATGCAGGTGTAGAAGCACGGTGGCTTGGAAAAACTCCCTAGAAAGGCCAATACCTAGGAAGAAACCTAGAGAGGAACCAGGCTATGTGGGGTGGCCAGTCCTCTTCTGGCTGTGCCGGGTGGAGATTATAACAGAACATGGCCAAGATGTTCAAATGTTCATAAATGACCAGCATGGTCGAATAATAATAAGGCAGAACAGTTGAAACTGGAGCAGCAGCACAGTCAGGTGGAAGTTGAAACTGGAGCAGCAGCATGGCCAGGTGGACTGGGGACAGCAAGGAGTCATCATGTCAGGTAGTCCTGGGGCATGGTCCTAGGGCTCAGGTCAGTTGAAACTGGAACAGCAGCATGGCCAGGTGGACTGGGGACAGCAAGGAGTCATCATGTCAGGTAGTCCTGGGGCATGGTCCTAGGGCTCAGGTCCTCCGAGAGAGAGAAAGAAAGAGAGAAGGAGAGAATTATAGAACGCACACTTAGATTCACACAGGACACCGAATAGGACAGGAGAAGTACTCCAGATATAACAAGCTGACCCCAGCCCCCCGACACATAAACTACTGCAGCATAAATACTGGAGGCTGAGACAGGAGGGGTCAGGAGACACTGTGGCCCCATCCGAGGACACCCCCGGACAGGGCCAAACAGGAAGGATATAACCCCACCCACTTTGCCAAAGCACAGCCCCCACACCACTAGAGGGATATCTTCAACCACCAACTTACCATCCTGAGACAAGGCTGAGTATAGCCAACAAAGATCTCCGCCACGGCACAACCCAAGGGGGGGGCGCCAACCCAGACAGGATGACCACAACAGTGAATCAACCCACTCAGGTGACGCACCCCCTCCAGGGACGGCATGAGAGAGCCCCAGCAAGCCAGTGACTCAGCCCCTGTAATAGGGTTAGAGGCAGAGAATCCCAGTGGAAAGAGGGGAACAGGCCAGGCAGAGACTGGTAATAGGGGTTGCAACAATGGCAGTGGATAATTTCGCCCAGCTGATTTTTAGGTATCCAGATTTTTTCAGCTCTTTCAGAACATCAGCTGACTTGATTTGGGTGAAGGAGAAGCAGGTGTGGGGGCTTGGGCCAGTTTGGGGTGTGGGGGTGTGTGGGGGCTTGGGGTTATATCCTTCCTGTTTGGCCCTGTCCGGGGGTGTCCTCGGATGGGGCCACAGTGTCTCCTGACCCCTCCTGTCTCAGCCTCCAGTATTTATGCTGCAGTAGTTTATGTGTCGGGGGGCTGGGGTCAGTTTGTTATATCTGGAGTACTTCTCCTGTCCTATTCGGTGTCCTGTGACATAGGTGATATGTGTGTTTTTGTCTTATTCTAGGGTGTTTGTACTGTCTAGGGGTTTTTGTAGGTTTATGGGGTTGTTTACCATCTAGGTGTTTATGCAGGTCTATGGTTGCCTAGATTGGTTCTCAATTAGAGGCAGGTGTTTATCGTTGTCTCTGATTGGGAACCATATTTAGGCAGCCAACCTCTTTGGGTATTTTGTGGGTTATTGTCTATGTTATGTTGCATGTTAGCACAGTGTTTATATAGTGGTCATGTTCATCTTAATAATTTTTTTTTTTTTTTAAGTGTTCTTCATTCAATAAAGAAGACTGTATTCAAACCACGCTGCGCTTTGGTCTCCTCAATATGACGATCGTGACATTAGTTTAAGAATGCTGTGTTGCAAATATAGCGCTATTTTTTTTTCATGAATTCAATATGTCATGTACCTTTGTTATATAGGTATGCACGTCAGCTTTGACATCAGTTTTGCACATTGCGGCGTTGTATCGTGCAACCCTAATTTTGTTACGTTACAGCCTTATTCAAAAAAATATAAAATGTTTTTTTTTCCCTCATCAATCTACACACAATACCCCATACCCCATACCCCACAATACCCCATACCCCATACCCCACAATACCCCATACCCCATACCCCAATACCCATACCCCACAATACCCCATACCCATACCCCACAATACCCCATACCCCATACCCCACAATACCCCATACCCCACAATACCCCATACCCCACAATACCCCATACCCCACAATACCCCATACCCCATACCCATACCCCACAATACCCCATACCCCACAATACCCCATACCCCACAATACCCCATACCCCACAATACCCCATACCCCACAATACCCCATACCCCACAATACCCCATACCCCATACCCCACAATACCCCATACCCCATACCCCACAATACCCCATACCCCACAATACCCCATACCCCACAATACCCCATACCCCACAATACCCCATACCCCATACCCCACAATACCCCATACCCCACAATACCCCATACCCCATACCCCACAATACCCCATACCCCATACCCCACAATACCCCATACCCCATACCCCACAATACCCCATACCCCATACCCCACAATACCCCATAATGACCACGCAAAAACAGGTTTTTAGAAATGTGGTCAAATGTATAAAAACATATATAAATCAAATGAAGTATCACATTTCCAGAGGTATTCAGACCCTTTACTCAGTACTTTGTTGAAGCACCTTTGGCAGCGATTACAGCCTCGGGTCTTCCTGGGTATGACGCTACAAGCTTGGCACGCCAGATCCTCTCAGGCTCTGTCAGGTTGGGAGGGTTGCTGCTCAGCTATTCAGGTCTCTCCAGAGATATTCGATCAGGTTCAAGTCTGGGCTCTGGCTGGGCCACTCAAGGACACCTGTGTTGTTTTGGCTGTGTGCTTAGGGTTGTTGTCTTGTTGAATGGTGAACCTTCGCTCCAGTCTGAGGTCCTGACCACTCTGGAGCAGGTTTTCATCAAGGATCTCTCTCTCTGTACTTTGCTCTGTTCATCTTTCCCTCAATCCTGACTAGTCTCCCAGTCCCTGCCGCTGAAAAACATTGCCACAGCATGATGCTGCCACTACCATGCTTTACCGTAGGGATGATGCCGGGTTTTCTCCAGACGTGACGCTTGGCATTCAGGCCAAAGAGGTCAATGTTGGTTTCATCAGACTAGAGAATCTTGTTTCTCATGGTCTGAGAGTCTTTAGGTGGCTTTTGGCCAATTCCAGTTGTGTTTCAGGTCATCTGTGTAGGGGTTTCAGTATAGGACTCATAGCTACGTGTGGCAAGTTCTCATTGGTCTGAATTGATTGTCTATATATTGAGTCTGAAATGGGATACTTGTTGTTTGGCCGTTGGCCCAATTTTACTGCATGGAATTCTAATTAGTCAACCACAGGCTAGGCTTGGTTATGAACTACATCCTGTCTTTTTGTTCTGTGGAGAATCACTGAGGACAGGGAAGAATGACAATCTGCCATCTAGTTTCCAGCATAACAACTATGATTTGTTCTCTTTGAATAAATCAATTTTTCTCCCCCTGATTTCTGTGTTATTGAAGAATAACATCAACTCCTAACACAGACTTCTTCCATTTAAGAATGATGGAGGCCACTGTGTTCTTGGGGACCTTCAATGCTGCAGATATTTTGTGGTACCCTTCCCCAGATCTGTGCCTCGACACAATCCTGTCTCGGAGCTCAATGGACAATTCCTTCCACCTCATGGCTTGGTTTTTGCTCTGACATGCACTGTCAACTTTGGGACCTTTACATAGACAGGAGTTGTGACTTTCCAAATCATGTCCGATCAATTGAATTTACCACAGGGGGACTCCAATCAAGTTGTAGAAACATGTCAAGGATGATCAAGGGAAACAGGATGGACGTGAGCATTGGGTCTGAATTCTATGTAAATAAGGTATTTCTGGACGTGAGCTCGAGTCTCATAGCAAATAGTCTGAATACTTATGTAAATGAGGTATTTCTCTTTTATTTTTAATACGTTAGCAAACTTTTCTAAACCTATTTTCGCTTTGTCATTATGGGGTGTTGTGTCTAGATTGAGGATTCTATATTTTTTTATCCGTTTCAGAATTAGGCTGTAACATAGCAAAATGTGGAAAAGGGAAGGGGTCTGAATACTTTCTAAATGTACTGTATATAATATTTGTCTGATTGTTCCACAACAAAATGTGTTAACAGTTACGCCCCATATTACCAGAGTTACCTTGTTCCCTGTCAAGAGTTACGCCCCATATTACCAGAGTTACCTTGTTCCCTGTCAAGAGTTTACTCCCCATATTACCAGAGTTACCTTGTTCCCTGTCAAGAGTTACGCCCCATATTACCAGAGTTACCTTGTTCCCTGTCAAGAGTTACTCCCCATATTACCAGAGTTACCTTGTTCCCTGTCAAGAGTTACACCCCATATTACCAGAGTTACCTTGTTCCCTGTCAAATCAAATCAAATCAAATTTATTTATATAGCCCTTCGTACATCAGCTGATATCTCAAAGTGCTGTACAGAAACCCAGCCTAAAACCCCAAACAGCAAGCAATGCAGGTGTAGAAGCACGGTGGCTAGGAAAAACTCCCTAGAAAGGCCAATACCTAGGAAGAAACCTAGAGAGGAACCAGGCTATGTGGGGTGGCCAGTCCTCTTCTGGCTGTGCCGGGTGGAGATTATAACAGAACATGGCCAAGATGTTCAAATGTTCATAAATGACCAGCATGGTCGAATAATAATAAGGCAGAACAGTTGAAACTAGAGCAGCAGCACAGTCAGGTGGAAGTTGAAACTGGAGCAGCAGCATGGCTCCTGTCAAGAGTTACTCCCCATATTACCAGAGTTACCTTGTTCCCTGTCAAGAGTTACTCCCCATATTACCAGAGTTACCTTGTTCCCTGTCAAGAGTTACGCCCCATATTACCAGAGTTACCTTGTTCCCTGTCAAGAGTTACTCCCCATATTACCAGAGTTACCTTGTTCCCTGTCAAGAGTTACGCCCCATATTACCAGAGTTACCTTGTTCCCTGTCAAGAGTTACGCCCCATATTACCAGAGTTACCTTGTTCCCTGTCAAGAGTTACGCCCCATATTAACAGAGTTACCTTGTTCCCTGTCAAGAGTTACTCCCCATATTACCAGTTACCTTGTTCCCTGTCAAGAGTTACTCCCCATATTACCAGAGTTACCTTGTTCCCTGTCAAGAGTTACTCCCCATATTACCAGAGTTACCTTGTTCCCTGTCAAGAGTTACGCCCCATATTACCAGAGTTACCTTGTTCCCTGTCAAGAGTTACTCCCCATATTACCAGAGTTACCTTGTTCCCTGTCAAGAGTTACTCCCCATATTACCAGAGTTACCTTGTTCCCTGTCAAGAGTTACACCCCATATTACCAGAGTTACCTTGTTCCCTGTCAAGAGTTACTCCCCATATTACCAGAGTTACCTTGTTCCCTGTCAAGAGTTACTCCCCATATTACCAGAGTTACCTTGTTCCCTGTCAAGAGTTACGCCCCATATTACCAGAGTTACCTTGTTCCCTGTCAAGAGTTACTCCCCATATTACCAGAGTTACCTTGTTCCCTGTCAAGAGTTACGCCCCATATTACCAGAGTTACCTTGTTCCCTGTCAAGAGTTACGCCCCATATTACCAGAGTTACCTTGTTCCCTGTCAAGAGTTACGCCCCATATTACCAGAGTTACCTTGTTCCCTGTCAAGAGTTACTCCCCATATTACCAGATCTACCTTGTTCCCTGTCAAGAGTTACGCCCCATATTACCAGAGTTACCTTGTTCCCTGTCAAGAGTTACTCCCCATATTACCAGAGTTACCTTGTTCCCTGTCAAGAGTTACGCCCCATATTAACAGAGTTACCTTGTTCCCTGTCAAGAGTTACTCCCCATATTACCAGAGTTACCTTGTTCCCTGTCAAGAGTTACGCCCCATATTACCAGAGTTACCTTGTTCCCTGTCAAGAGTTACGCCCCATATTAACAGAGTTACCTTGTTCCCTGTCAAGAGTTACTCCCCATATTACCAGATCTACCTTGTTTCCTTTCTACTGCGAACTGGCGTACATTTGTATATTTCATAGACCATTTTACGAGCTATTTTTAAACTACTCGCATGCCGTTAGTTTTTGGTTTAAATACAAACAACCCTGTTAGGTGATGTTACCTGGCTAGCTAGCTAACAATATGGTACCTTGGCTATGCACATTTGGATGGCACAGGGAAAAGGGATAGATGGCCTACTGCTAGAGATGCTTTAAAGCTAAGATCAATGTAATTAAGTTAAATCAGATTTTTTTTAAATCCCTATTTTTCTGATATTCCTTATTCTGCCCAACTTTTGGCAGCAGTGTGCCTGTGAGCGAGAGAATGAACAGCATTGTGTCGCCTTTTCCTCAATTGGATTTGCTCAAATTCTGCGTCTTCTCTGGCCTCCTTTTGAAAAAGGTCAAAGGTAATAGAGGCGATGGGAAAATGCACCTGTATGAAAACTCTCCTTCTCCAATCGCACGTCATCATGCAAATTACGTTTACATTGTGCAATCCCAGAATGAATATTTAAAGTGCTAAAACATTTAACTAATTGTGCCAGACATTTATAGATAAAAGGAGCATAGCATTTTAACATTTCATGCTTTTCTCCTTTGAGAAAACAATAGCTGATTGTAAAGGGGGTGTGGCAGAACTCTTCTGCAAAAGACTTCAGTAGGACACACTGGTGCTTCCTCGCCAAGAGGAAGCTATCGAGAGGAGGTCAGTCTTTCATTTACCTTCTAACAAATTGACACTCCTTAACCACTGATCTGTTTCACACGGGACAGAGGACAGAGTGGCGGAGGACTTTTTCCCAAATTAGAAAAGGCCTACAGATGGTTCCATATAGGCCATATAGGCCAGGTGTGTTTTCCCCTTACTGCCACAATGACAATGCAGACCATTATGCATTTCATTCCTCCTGCTCAATCACAGGCAAATGTGTAAATGAGCTGTTTTCTGCAGTAGCCTGTTCTATTGATTGGAGGTGTGACTTGGGGACAGGTTTTAGTGCAGCAATATGACTGGTGGCGGGACCAACCCTGTGGTGTCACCATACTGCCCCCTATCGTGGTGGTTGGCCTGGTATCACATTCTTAGTAAAATTATTCTGAAAATGGCCACATTTTCTTGCAGTTTAAATAGATTGTTTATGTGTTCCTGTGAAAATAAAAACTGGTCCCTTGCCAGTTTGCATCCCTGCTTCTAATGTTCTAATGTGGCCTCTCCAGGTGCAGACCAGCAGGGTTGATTAACCCATGACCACCTTTGTCTTCTGTAATGACTGTGGAAACAGATGGATGGTATGTTGCCCAATATACACTCTAAACACACTCCACTACACAAACACTCTACACACACAAACACTCTACACACACACACACACACACACACACACACACACACACTCCATACACATACACACACTCTATACACATACACACACTTTATCTGCATGTTTTACTTCTGTTTACAAGTAAATAAACACGATTGTTGTTCCCACAGTAACCCATTGTTCAGTGTCTCAATGTAATGTTCTGTTCCCACTGTAACCTTGTTCTTATTGGCTGCTTGCTTTTTAGAGAGCTTGTGGATTGAGATACTAGTGGACCTTGCAGATCAGGCTTCAAGTCAGGTTCAGGCTGCTACAGCACAGGATCTGACCCCTGGTACCTGCACGCACTGTTTCTATTGGAAGATATTGTCCATAGCCAAGCCTGTGTTTTAACCTGCCTTTCTTACTTTTAGCCACGCACACCCTCTGCTGTTCCGATGACGATCAATATTGTTGTCTCACTGTTTCTTCATTTACATACATTTATATATGAAGCTTTAACATTTTGACAAACTCTACAAGTGTTTCTTCAACTCTCATGAAAATGTCTAATTCCCAGTAATATGATGTTTGATTAAATTACATTTTTAAATGAAAAAGATCAATCTCTCTGGATTTGTTTACGTCTTCAACAAGTTCTGGTAAGAGAGGGGGTTTCCCAGACCAATATCCAAGGTAGAGTCAGCGATGTACAAAGTAAACATCAATACTTTCACAACAACTAAGAACGTGAAGCGCAATGCTTAACTTTTTTTGCAGAGCTATAATAGCTATCTTGTTGACGCAGAGTAAAGCATACCCGTGCACATACAGATTGACTTTGTGAGTGCAACGTCTTGCTTTCTACTCACCTGCAATATCCACGGTTCATCCTGCTGCAACGTCATATCACTGAGTCCCAGATGAAGCCTGATACTCCGTTCTATATAATATGTGTTCCATTTACCTCATGCAGCGCGACATCTCCTTCACCTAGTTGATCAGGCTGTTGATTGTGTAATGTTGTTCCACTCCTCTGCAATGGCTGTGCGATATCGGCGGGAACTGGAACATGCTGTTTGTTTTACACGTCAATCCAGAGCATTCCAAACCTGCTGTTTTACACGTCGATCCAGAGCATCCCAAACATGCTCAGTGGGTGACATGTCTGAGTATGCAGGCCATGGAAGAACTGGGACATTTTAAACTTCATACACATTGTCTGCCATCTGACCAGTACAGTTGAAACAGGGATTAATCTGTGAAGAGCCCACTTCTCCAATGTGCAAGTGGCCATCGAAGGTGAGCATTTGCCCACTGAAGTCGGTTACAACACCGAACTGCAGTCAGGTCAAGACCCTGGTGAGGATGACGAGCACGCAGATGAGCTTCACTGAGACAGTTTCTGACAGTTTGTGCAGAAATTATTTGGTTGTGCAAACACACAGTTTCATCAGATGTCCAGGTGGCTGGTCTCAGACCATCCTGCAGGTGAATAAGTCGGATGTGGAGGTCCTGGGCTGACGTGGTCTGCGGTTGTGAGGCCGGTTGGACATACTGCCAAATTCTCTATATTCAATTTGCTGGCAACAGCTCTTTTGGACTTTCCTGCAATTACATGCTCCCTCAAAACTTGAGACGTCTGGCATTGTGTTGTGACAAAACTGCACATTTTAAACTGGCCTTTTATTGTCCCCAGCACAAGGTGCAGCTGTGTAATGATCATGCTGTTTAATCAGCTTCTTGATATGCCACCCCTGTCAGGGTTGGGTAGGTAGGTTACTTTCTAAATGTAATCTGTTAGTTACTAGTTACCTATCCAAAATTCTAATCAGTAACATAACTTTTGGATTACCCCAAACTCAGTAATGTAATCTGATTACATTCCGTTACTTTTAGATTACTTCTCCTAAAGAGGCATTAGAAGAAGACAAAAAGGTATGTTACCAATTGAACAGCATCTATCGCAGGATGATTAAATGTTAAAGTTTACAAAGCTGGCCATATATGGATGTTACATTTTACTTTATGGGTTGGTTATGTAGGCTTCTTCTAAACCATCGCTTTCTACTACATATAATAATACAATTCAATTATATCTTTACATTAAAAACCAAAGTCTATCAGAATTCCAGTCATTCCAATAAATGTTATACCCCTTGAGCTTCAAGAATAGGACTTGGAAATATGGAAGTAGAGATTACCCAAATAGTTTTACCTGAGGATAACCCCAAAAGGAAGGACTTATCAGCCAGCCCTACTCTGTTGTTTATGATGTTGTTGTCATGGAGGACTGATTGGTCTCATTGATTGGAGGTGAAATAAATGCTGTGCTCATGGAATGGATTTGAGCACTACTGAAAAGGGATGTTTACATGTGAAGAATGAATGCCATAAGCAAATGCAGCAATAGGCCTCTTGTTTACCTTTTTGTTGTTGACACAATCGTGATAATATGCAGCTGTTTAAAGGGCAAATCCACAGATGAAACAATAACCAAACTGTTGCCCCGCCTCTGTTTTGGTAAAAACCTGGAGAAATGTAACCACTCTCAGACTAATAGACAGAGCTGTGGATGCAAGAACTGACCATCCATAATATCAACATTATTTTAACCATGTTGTGAGGCTATACATTGTTTGTTTACATTTACAATGTTTACCAACATTGGAGAAAAACAAGGTTATATTTTGGGTTCTCATGGAGTTTGACAGTTGAACTAAGATCATGAGAAATTTCTAAGTTGTATTATTCAAGAAACAACACAGTACCAGTCAGAAGTTTGGACACAACTACTCATTCAAGAATCGTCTTTATTTTTTAAAACTATTTTCTACATTGTAGAATAATAGTGAAGACATCAAAACTATGAAATAACTTCAATGGAATCATGAAGTAATCAGAAAGTGTGAAACAAGTGTGAAAGTGTGAAACAAATATATTATATATATATATATATCTAAAATATATTTTAGATTCTTCAAAGTAGCCACCATTTGCGTTGATTACAGCTTTGCACAATCTTGGCATTCTCTCAACCAGCTTCATGAGGTAGTCAATGCATTTAAATTAACAGGTGTGCCTTGTTAAAAGTTTGTTTGTGGAATTTCTTTCCTTCATGCTCCAGAGTGGCGCAGTGGTCTAAGGCACTGCACCTCAGTGCAAGAGGCATCATTATAGTCCCTGGTTCAAATCAAGGCTGTATCACATCAGCCGTGATTGGGAGTCCCATAGGGCGGCGCACAATTGGCTCAGCGCCGTCCGGGTTTGGCCAGGGTAGGTCGCCATTATAAGAATTTGTTCTTAACTGACTACCCTAGTTAAATAAATAAATAAAATGCATTTGATCCAATCAGTTGTTGTGACAAGGTAGGGGTGGCACACAGAAGATTGGTAAAATACCAATCTTCTGTATACCACTGCTACCTTGTCACAACACAATTGATTTCCTTAAGAAGGAAAGAAATTCCACAAATCAACTTTTAACAAGGCACACCTGTTAATTGAAATGCATTCCAGGTGACTACCTCATGAAGCTGGTTGAGAGAATGCCAAGAGTGTGCAAAGCTGCCATCAAGACAAAGGGTGGCTACTTTGAAGAATCTCAAACCTCAAATATATTTTGATTTGTTTAACACTTTTTTTGTTACTACATGATTCCATATTTGTTATTTCATAGTTGTGATGTCTTCACTATTCTAGAATGTAGAAAAATGTAAAAATGTATAATAACCCTGGAATGAGTAGGTGTGTCCAAACTGTTGACTGGTAGTATGTACAGTGCCTTGCAAAAGTATTCGGCCCCCTTGAACTTTGTGACCTTTTGACACATTTCAGGCTTCAAGCATAAAGATATAAAACTGTATTTTTTTGTGAAGAATCAACAACAAGTGGGACACAATCAAGTGGAACGACATTTATTGGATATTTCAAACTTTTTTAACAAATCAAAAACTGAAAAATTGGGCGTGCAAAATTATTCAGCCCCCTTAAGTTAATACTTTGTAGCGCCACATTTTGCTGCGATTACAGCTGTAAGTCGCTTGGGGTATGTCTCTATCAGTTTTGCACATCGAGAGACCGACATTTTTTTCCATTCCTCCTTGCAAAACAGCTCGAGCTCAGTGAGGTTGGATGGAGAGCATTTGTGAACAGCAGTTTTCAGTTCTTTCCACAGATTCTCGATTGGATTCAGGTCTGGACTTTGACTTGGCCATTCTAACACCTGGATATGTTTATTTTTGAACCATTCCATTGTAGATTTTGCTTTATGTTTTGGATCATTGTCTTGTTGGAAGACAAATCTCCGTCCCAGTCTCAGGTCTTTTGCAGACTCCATCAGGTTTTCTTCCAGAATGGTCCTGTATTTGGCTCCATCCATCTTCCCATCAATTTTAACCATCTTCCCTGTCCCTGCTGAAGAAAATCAGGCCCAAACCATGATGCTGCCACCACCATGTTTGACAGTGGGGATGATGTGTGTTCAGGGTGATGAGCTGTGTTGCTTTTACGCCAAACATAACGTTTTGCATTGTTGCCAAAAAGTTCAATTTTGGTTTCATCTGACCAGAGCACCTTCTTCCACATGTTTGGTGTGTCTCCCAGGTGGCTTGTGGAAAACTTTAAACAACACTTTTTATGGATATCTTTAAGAAATGGCTTTCTTCTTGCCACTCTTCCATAAAGGCCAGATTTGTGCAATATACGACTGATTGTTGTCCTATGGACAGAGTCTCCCACCTCAGCTGTAGATCTCTGCAGTTCATCCAGAGTGATCATGGGCCTCTTGGCTGCATCTCTGATCAGTCTTCTCCTTGTATGAGCTGAAAGTTTAGAGGGACGGCCAGGTCTTGGTAGATTTGCAGTGGTCTGATACTCCTTCCATTTCAATATTATCGCTTGCACAGTGCTCCTTGGGATGTTTAAAGCTTGGGAAATCTTTTTGTATCCAAATCCGGCTTTAAACTTCTTCACAGCAGTATCTCGGACCTTCTTCATGATGCTCTCTGCGCTTTTAACGGACCTCTGAGACTATCACAGTGCAGGTGCATTTATACGGAGACTTGATTACACACAGGTGGATTGCATTTATCATCATTAGTCATTTAGGTCAACATTGGATCATTCAGAGATCCTCACTGAACTTCTGGAGAGAGTTTGCTGCCCTGAAAGTAAAGGGGCTGAATAATTTTGCACGCCCAATTTTTCAGTTTTTGATTTGTTAAAAAAGTATGAAATATCCAATAAATGTCGTTCCACTTCATGATTGTGTCCCACTTGTTGTTGATTCTTCACAAAAAAATACAGTTTTATATCTTTATGTTTGAAGCCTGAAATGTGGCAAAAGGTCGCAAAGTTCAAGGGGGGCGATACTTTCGCCGATACTCAAGTTCAAGGGGGCCGATACTTTCGCAAGGCACTGTATGTACAGTCATGGCCAAAAGTTTTGAGAATGACACAAATATTAATTTTCACAAAGTCTGCTGCCTCAGTCTGTATGATGGCAATTTGCATATACTCCAGAATGTTATGAAGAGTGATCAGATGAATTACAATTAATTGCAAAGTCCCTCTTTGCCATGCAAATGAACTGAATCCCCAAAAACATGTCCACTGCATTTCAGCCCTGCCACAAAAGGACCAGCTGACATCATGTCAGTGATTCTCTCTTTTAACACAGGTGTGAGTGTTGACGAGGACAAGGCTGGAGATCACTGTCATGCTGATTGAGTTTGAATAACAGACTGGACGCTACAAAAAGAGAGGGGTGTTTGGAATCATTGTTATTCCTCTGTCAACCATGGTTACCATCAAGGAAACACGTGCGTCATAATTTGCATAATTTGCACAAAAAGGGCTTCACAGGCAAGGATATTTTTGCCAGTAAGATTGCACCTAAATCAACCATTTATCGGATCATCAAGAACTTCAAGGAGAGCGGTTAAATGTTGTGAAGAAGGTTTCAGGTCGCCCAAGAAAGTCCAGCAAGCGCCAGGACCATCTCCTAAAGTTGATTCAGCTGCGGGATCGGGGCACCACCAGTACAGAGCTTGCTCAGGAATGGCAGCAGGCAGATATGAGTGCATCTGCACGCACAGTCAGTTGAAGACTTTGGAGGATGGCTTGGTGTCAAGAAGGGCAGCAAAGAAGCCACTTCTCTTCAGGAAAAAACACCAGGGACAGACTGATATTCTGCAAAAGGTACAGGGATTGGACTGCTGCTTTTCTCTTATGAATCCCCTTTCCGATTGTTTGGGGCATCCGGAAAAAAAAGCTTGTCCGGAGAAGACAAGGTGAGCGCTACCATCAGTCCTTCTCCCAACAATCCAGGAACAGTTTGGTGACGAACAATGCCTTTTCCAGCATGATGGAGCACCTTGCCATAAGGCAAAAGTGATAACTAAGTGGCTCGGGGAACAAAAATTGATATTTTGGGTCCATGGCCAGGAAACTCCCCAGACCTTAATCCCATTGAGAACGTGTAGTCAATCCTCAAGAGGTGGGTAGACAAACAGAAACCCACAAATTCTGACAAACTCCAAGCACCGATTATGCAAGAATTGGCTGCCATCAATCAGGATGTGGCCCAGAAGTTAATTGACAGCATGCCAGGGCGGATTGCAGTGGTCTTGAAAAAGACCCACACTATGCAGAGGTTATTCCCTAGGCTGGGATCCACACTATGCAGCTGTTATTCCATAGGCTGGGATCCACACTATGCAGCTGTTATTCTATAGGCTGGGATCCACACTATGCAGCTGTTATTCCATAGGCTGGGATCCACACTGTGCAGCTGTTATTCCATAGGCTGGGATCCACACTATGCAGCTGTTATTCTATAGGCTGGGATCCACACCATGCAGCTGTTATTCTATAGGCTGGGATCCACACCATGCAGCTGTTATTCTATAGGCTGGGATCCACACCATGCAGCTGTTATTCTATAGGCTGGGATCCACACTGTGCAGCTGTTATTCCATAGGCTGGGATCCACACTATGCAGCTGTTATTCCATAGGCTGGGATCCACACTATGCAGCTGTTATTCTATAGGCTGGGATCCACACTATGCAGCTGATTTCAATGTCGTCATTGAGAAAACTGTCAAAGATTAAAAGAAAAGTTCAGATGATAATATGTTTGCTGACAATGTAACGGAATACAGTTACAGTTTATTTTAGTAATCCCTTACATATTATCCGTTACTCCCCAACCCTGACAGGTGGATGGATTATCTTGACAAAGGAGAAATGCTCAAAAAACAGGGATGTAAACAAATTTGTGAACATTTGAGAGAAATAAGCTTTTTGTGCATATGTACAAGTTCTTGGATCGTTTATTTCAACTCATGAAATATGGGACCAATACTTTACATGTTGTGTTTATATCTTTGTTCAGTGTATATCATTTCTGTTCCCCTTCATTGATACTCTGTAATATATATAGTCGATGTTCCTGTCCATTGATGTTGTGTCATTGAGTCTGGTCTGATGAATGTTAATATCCCCGCATATGGATGAGGCCAGATAACTGCTTGGAGGGCTGTGATTGGTTGAGCCAGTAGGACACAATAGAGCCTCTTCCTTTGTGGTGTCCAGGTGCAGACACTTCAAGGCATGAAGAGAGGTGGGGGCTCTGTCCTCTCCTACACACAACACTGCAACAAACACACCGGATCACCCAAAGAAGAACAAACAGTCCAGGAAGGAGGCACTCTCCTCCAGCCTGTTTTAAACAATATATTACCACCCAGTACAATGATTGTGCGTTATTTTATCTTTATTTTATCTTAAAGACTTTAAATGCCCACATCCTTTTCTTGGAATATAACAGAAAAAAACTAAACCATATATACTGTAAACATTCACATTTGATTAGAAGGTATCCCCTAGTTAGTAAACGTACCACAAAAGAGCACAGTTGATTATGAACAGAAAAAATGAACCTGTATAGCAGTGGCTCTCCAAACCTTAACCTTTGCATTTTGAAGTTGATCTATGTTCAATTAATCAGCTCGTCCCAAATGGTACCCTATTCCCAATAGTGCTCTACTTTTGACCAGGGCCTATAGGGCTCAGGTCAAAGGTAGTGCCCTATATAGGGGCTAGAGAGTGCCATTAGGACACATGATTTCCCAACCCTCCTGGGGAAACACCAGGCTGCAAGTATTAGTTCTAGCTCTGCCCTATTTGACACCTAGGTCAGCTGACCAAGGGTTTGGCGGTGAGGTAATCAGGTGTGTTAGTATAGGGCTGGAACAAAGATGTGGACTGTCTGGTCTCCCAAGAAGAAGGTTGAGACGCTGTTGTAGACAATTCGAAGTACTGTACCACCATGAAGCATGATAGCAGACCGAGGACTGCACACGGATACATCCCGATCCTCCAAGGATGCACTTGCACACTCCACATCGTGGATTTAAAGGCTAGAGGGAGTTTCCACCATTGTGAAATCCATGACCGTTTGCACCTGTGCACTTCGGAAGAAGGGTAGAGAATCGGGATTCAGTCAACCTCTCCATCCTTGCCTCATAAAGGTCTAGCTCATCAAAGAGAGTCAACCTGTCCTTCTCTGATTCATTAAGAAATGTGATTCCTTATCCCTCCATGATAGATGAACCTAACCTGAGGACTAGTGTTTTTCCTCCCCGTCCATCGTGATGATAGATGAACCTAACCTGAGGACTAGTGTTTTTCCTTCCCCACTCATGATGATAGATGAACCTAACCTGAGGACTAGTGTTTTTCCTTCCCCACTCATGATGATAGATGAACCTAACCTGAGGACTAGTGTTTTTCCTTCCCCACTCATGATGATAGATGAACCTAACCTGAGGAATAGTGTTTTTCCTCCCCCGTCCATCGTGATGATAGATGAACCTAACCTGAGGACTAGTGTAAGATCCAAAGCTAGGGCTTATCAAGCCTTTAGCTCTGTGGACGAATGTGGTCTTGAGGCACTCAAATACCCGGTTTGTTTGGTCACGTCTAGAATGAATAAACACAAACCTCATGCAGTCCTTCAGCAAATTAGAAGGACTGGTCTCCCCAGCACCCTGTTCCCTATATAGTGCACTACTTTAGATCAGGGCCCATTAGCACCCTGTTCCCTTTATAGTAAACTAGGGTACCATTCCCGATGCAGACGTGGTGAACACTATTGCCTGGTGGAGAGATGACGTCACAACAGGATCTGATGTCAAGGCACTTCCCCAGAGAGAGAGGATCTTGTCTTTCAGTGTCTGTGAGGCACCAACATATTAAACTAGATAATAAAACAGAATAATGTCATTATTAAACACTTGGCTAGTTCAGAGAACTGGATTTCTAAATAATAATAATAACACTGTTTATTTGGTAGGTTGGTGTCACTTTTAAGCTGGCGAGCCTGGTCTGTTGCTGGACTGTCTGCATCTGGTAGTCCCTTTTGATTAGAAACTCATCTGGCTTTTGAAACGCAGCACTAACTGTGAGATATACTGTAAGGGACGCTATCCTGGTACACAGATTAAGCCTAGTCCTGTATCAAACACCAATCTCATTTGAGAATCTTCATTGAAAGTGTTTTATTTTCATCCAGGAATAGGCTTAATTTCTGTTCAGAAAACTGGCCACAACTGTGGAGCCGTTGCAGTGTCACCCCGCTGTTCTACTGGCCATCAGGAGAAACTATTGTTAACAGGTCATTATCTAGCCCTAACGGGAATACTGTTAACATGTCATTATCTAGCCCTAACTGGACTACTGTTAACAGAGATCATTATCTAGCGCTAACTGGACTACTGTTAACATGTCATTATCTAGCCCTAACTGGACTAATGTTAACATGTCATTATCTAGCCCTAACTGGACTACTGTTAACATGTTATTATCTAGCCCTAACTGGACAACTGTTAACAGAGATCATTATCTAGCCCTAACTGGACAACTGTTAACAGAGTTCATTATCTAGCCCTAACTAGACTACTGTTAACATGTCATTATCTAGCCCTAACTGGACTACTGTTAACAGAGATCATTATCTAGCCCTAACTGGACTACTGTTAACAGAGATCATTATCTAGCCCTAACTGGACTACTGTTAACATGTCATTATCTAGCCCTAACTGGACAACTGTTAACAGAGATCATTACCTAGCCCTAACTGGACTACTGTTAACATGTCATTATCTAGCCCTAACTGGACTACTGTTAACATGTCATTATCTAGCCCTAACTGGACTACTGTTACCATGTCATTTCTAGCCCTAACTGGACTACTGTTAACAGAGATCATTATCTAGCCCTAACTGGACTACTGTTAACAGTTCAATATCTAGCGCTAACCGGACTACTGTTAACAGAGATCATTATCTAGCCCTAACTGGACTACTGTTAACATGTCATAATCTAGCCCTAACTGGACTACTGTTAACATGTCATTATCTAGCCCTAACTGGACTACTGTTAACATGTCATTATCTAGCCCTAACTGGACTTCTGTTAACAGAGATAATTATCTAGCCCTAACTGGACTACTGTTAACATGTCATTATCTAGCCCTAACTGGACTACTGTTAACATGTCATTATCTAGGCCTAACTGGACTACTGTTAACATGTCATTATCTAGCCCTAACTGGACTTCTGTTAACATGTCATTATCTAGCCCTAACTGGACTACTGTTAACAGAGATCATTATCTAGCCCTAACTGGACTACTGTTAACATGTCATTATCTATCCCTAACTGGACAACTGTTAACAGAGATCATTATCTAGCCCTAACTGGACTACTGTTAACATCTCATTATCTAGCCATAACTGGACTACTGTTAACAGAGATCATTATCTAGCCCTAACTGGACTACTGTTAACATGTCATTATCTAGCCCTAACTGGACTACTGTTAACATGTCATTATCTAGCCCTAACTGGACTACTGTTAACAGAGATCATTATCTAGCCCTAACTGGACTACTGTTAACATGTCATTATCTAGCCCTAACTGGACTACTTTTAACATGTCATTATTTAGCCCCAACTGGACTACTGTTAACAGAGATCATTATCTAGCCCTAACTGGACTACTGTTAACATGTCATTATCTAGCCCTAACTGGACTACTGTTAACAGAGATCATTATCTAGCCCTAACTGGACTACTGTTAACATGTCATTATCTAGCCCTAACTGGACTACTGTTAACATGTCAATATCTAGCCCTAACTGGACTACTGTTAACAGAGAACATTATCTAGCCCCAACTGGACTATTGTTAACATGTCATTATCTAGCCCTAACTGGACTACTGTTAACATGTCATGATCTAGCCCTAACTGGACTACTGTTAACATGTCATTATCTAGCCCTAACTGGACTACTGTTAACATGTCATTATCTAGCCCTAACTGGACTACTGTTAACATGTCATTATCTAGCCCTAACTGGACTACTGTTAACATGTCATTATCTAGCCCTAACTGGACTACTGTTAACATGTCATTATCTAGCCCTAACTGGACTACTGTTAACAGAGATCATTATCTAGCCCTAACTGGACTACTGTTAACAGAGATCATTATCTAGCGCTAACTGGACTACTGTTAACATGTCATTATCTAGCCCTAACTGGACTAATGTTAACATGTCATTATCTAGCCCTAACTGGACTACTGTTAACATGTTATTATCTAGCCCTAACTGGACAACTGTTAACATGTCATTATCTAGCCCTAACTGGACTACTGTTAACAGAGATCATTATCTAGCCCTAACTGGACTACTGTTAACATGTCATTATCTAGCCCTAACTGGACTACTGTTAACAGAGATCATTATCTAGCCCTAACTGGACAACTGTTAACAGAGTTCATTATCTAGCCCTAACTGGAATACTGTTAACATGTCATTATCTAGCCCTAACTGGACTACTGTTAACAGAGATCATTATCTAGCCCTAACTGGACTACTGTTAACATGTCATTATCTAGCCCTAACTGGACAACTGTTAACAGAGATCATTATCTAGCCCTAACTGGACTACTGTTAACATGTCATTATCTAGCCCTAACTGGAGTACTGTTAACATGTCATTATCTAGCCCTAACTGGACTACTGTTAACATGTCATTATCTAGCCCTAACTGGACTACTGTTAACATGTCATTATCTAGCCCTAACTGGACTACTGTTACCATGTCATTTCTAGCCCTAACTGGACTACTGTTAACAGAGATCCTTATCTAGCCCTAACTGGACTACTGTTAACAGTTCAATATCTAGCGCTAACCGGACTACTGTTAACAGAGATCATTATCTAGCCCTAACTGGACTACTGTTAACATGTCATTATCTAGCCCTAACTGGACTACTGTTAACATGTCATTATCTAGCCCTAACTGGACTACTGTTAACATGTCATTATCTAGCCCTAACTGGACTTCTGTTAACAGAGATAATTATCTAGCCCTAACTGGACTACTGTTAACATGTCATTATCTAGCCCTAACTGGACTACTGTTAACATGTCATTATCTAGGCCTAGCTGGACTACTGTTAACATGTCATTATCTAGCCCTAACTGGACTACTGTTAACATGTCATTATCTAGCCCTAACTGGACTACTGTTAACAGAGATCATTATCTAGCCCTAACTGGACTACTGTTAACATGTCATTATCTATCCCTAACTGGACAACTGTTAACAGAGATCATTATCTAGCCCTAACTGGACTACTGTTAACATCTCATTATCTAGCCATAACTGGACTACTGTTAACAGAGATCATTATCTAGCCCTAACTGGACTACTGTTAACATGTCAATATCTAGCCCTAACTGGACTACTGTTAACATGTCATTATCTAGCCCTAACTGGACTACTGTTAACAGAGATCATTATCTAGCCCTAACTGGACTACTGTTAACATGTCATTATCTAGCCCTAACTGGACTACTGTTAACATGTCATTATCTAGCCCTAACTGGACTACTGTTAACAGAGATCATTATCTAGCCCTAACTGGACTACTGTTAACATGTCATTATCTAGCCCTAACTGGACTACTGTTAACATGTCATTATCTAGCCCTAACTGGACTACTGTTAACAGAGATCATTATCTAGCCCTAACTGGACTACTGTTAACATGTCATTATCTAGCCCTAACTGGACCACTGTTAACATGTCAATATCTAGCCCTAACTGGACTACTGTTAACAGAGAACATTATCTAGCCCCAACTGGACTATTGTTAACATGTCATTATCTAGCCCTAACTGGACTACTGTTAACATGTCATGATCTAGCCCTAACTGGACTACTGTTAATATGTCATTATCTAGCCCTAACTGGACTACTGTTAACATGTCATTATCTAGCCCTAACTGGACTACTGTTAACATGTCATTATCTAGCCCTAACTGGACTACTGTTAACATGTCATTATCTAGCCCTAACTGGACTACTGTTAACAGAGATCATTATCTAGCCCTAACTGGACTATTGTTAACATGTCATTATCTAGCCCTAACTGGACAACTGTTAACAGATATCATTATCTATCCCTAACTGGACTACTGTTAACATGTCATTATCTAGCCCTAACTGGACTACTGTTAACATGTCATTATCTAGCCCTAACTGGACTACTGTTAACAGAGATCATTATCTAGCCCTAACTGGACTACTGTTAACAGAGATCATTATCTAGCCCTAACTGGACTACTGTTAACAGAGATCATTGTCTAGCCCTAACTGGACTACTGTTAACATGTCATTATCTAGCCCAAACTGGACTACTGTTAACAGAGATCATTATCTACCCCTAACTGGACTACTGTTAACAGAGTTCATTATCTAGCCCTAACTGGACTACTGTTAACATGTCATTATCTAGCCCTAACTGGGCTACTGTTAACATGTCATTATCTAGCCCTAACTGGACTACTGTTAACATGTCATTATCTAACCCTAACTGGACTACTGTTAACATGTCATTATCTAGCCCTAACTGGACTACTGTTAACAGAGATCATTATCTAGCCCTAACTGGACTACTGTTAACATGTCATTATCTAGCCCTAACTGGACTACTGTTAACAGAGATCATTATCTAGCCCTAACTGGACTACTGTTAACATGTCATTATCTAGCCCTAACTGGACTACTGTTAACATGTCATTATCTAGCCCTAACTGGACTACTGTTAACAGAGATCATTATCTAGCCCTAACTGGACTACTGTTAACATGTCATTATCTAGCCCTAACTGGACTACTGTTAACATGTCATTATCTAGCCCTAACTGGACTACTGTTAACAGAGATCATTATCTAGCCCTAACTGGACTACTGTTAACATGTCATTATCTAGCCCTAACTGGACCACTGTTAACATGTCAATATCTAGCCCTAACTGGACTACTGTTAACAGAGAACATTATCTAGCCCCAACTGGACTATTGTTAACATGTCATTATCTAGCCCTAACTGGACTACTGTTAACATGTCATGATCTAGCCCTAACTGGACTACTGTTAATATGTCATTATCTAGCCCTAACTGGACTACTGTTAACATGTCATTATCTAGCCCTAACTGGACTACTGTTAACATGTCATTATCTAGCCCTAACTGGACTACTGTTAACATGTCATTATCTAGCCCTAACTGGACTACTGTTAACAGAGATCATTATCTAGCCCTAACTGGACTATTGTTAACATGTCATTATCTAGCCCTAACTGGACAACTGTTAACAGATATCATTATCTATCCCTAACTGGACTACTGTTAACATGTCATTATCTAGCCCTAACTGGACTACTGTTAACATGTCATTATCTAGCCCTAACTGGACTACTGTTAACAGAGATCATTATCTAGCCCTAACTGGACTACTGTTAACAGAGATCATTATCTAGCCCTAACTGGACTACTGTTAACAGAGATCATTGTCTAGCCCTAACTGGACTACTGTTAACATGTCATTATCTAGCCCAAACTGGACTACTGTTAACAGAGATCATTATCTACCCCTAACTGGACTACTGTTAACAGAGTTCATTATCTAGCCCTAACTGGACTACTGTTAACATGTCATTATCTAGCCCTAACTGGGCTACTGTTAACATGTCATTATCTAGCCCTAACTGGACTACTGTTAACATGTCATTATCTAACCCTAACTGGACTACTGTTAACATGTCATTATCTAGCCCTAACTGGACTACTGTTAACAGAGATCATTATCTAGCCCTAACTGGACTACTGTTAACATGTCATTATCTAGCCCTAACTGGACTACTGTTAACAGAGATCATTATCTAGCCCTAACTGGACTACTGTTAACATGTCAATATCTAGTCCTAACTGAACTACTGTTAACAGAGATCATTATCTAGCCCTAACTGGACTACTGTTAACATGACATTATCTAGCCCTAACTGGACAACTGTTAACAGAGATCATTATCTAGCCCTAACTGGACTACTGTTAACATGTCATTATCTAGCCCTAACTGGACTACTGTTAACATGTCATTATCTAGCCCTAACTGGACTACTGTTAACAGAGATCATTATCTAGCCCTAACTGGACTACTGTTAACATGTCATTATCTAGCCCTAACTGGACTACTGTTAACAGAGATCATTATCTAGCCCTAACTGGACTACTGTTAACATGTCATTATCTAGCCCTAACTGGACTACTGTTAACAGAGATCATTATCTAGCCCTAACTGGACTACTGTTAACATGTCAATATCTAGTCCTAACTGGACTACTGTTAACAGAGATCATTATCTAGCCCTAACTGGACTACTGTTAACATGTCATTATCTAGCCCTAACTGGACAACTGTTAACAGAGATCATTATCTAGCCCTAACTGGACGACTGTTAACATGTCATTATCTAGCCCTAACTGGACTACTGTTAACATGTCATTATCTAGCCCTAACTGGACTACTGTTAACATGTCATTATCTAGCCCTAACTGGACTACTGTTAACATGTCATTATCTAGCCCTAACTGGACTACTGTTAACAGAGATCATTATCTAGCCCTAACTGGACTACTGTTAACATGTCATTATCTAGCCCTAACTGGACAACTGTTAACAGAGATCATTATCTAGCCCTAACTGGACTACTGTTAACATGTCATTATCTAGCCCTAACTGGACTACTGTTAACAGAGATCATTATCTAGCCCTACACTGGCTAGATAATGAGACCAGATACTGCTGGATGTGGTGTTGGAGGGCCAGTGCTGTTCATTGACTACAGCTCAGCGTTCAACACCATAGTGCTCATGAAGCTAAGGACCCTGGGACTAAACGCCTCCCTCTGCAACTGGATCCTGGACTTCCTGATGGGCCTCCCACAGGTGGTGAGGGTTGGCAACAACATATCCACCACGCTGATGTTTAACACAGGTTCAGTCCCCTCCTGTACACCCTGTTCAGCCACGACTGCATAGCCAAACTGCTCCAACAGTTTGCTGACGACACAACGGTGCTAGGCCTGATCACCACAACGATGAGAAAGCCTATAGGGAGGAGGCCAGAGACCTGGCAGTGTGGTGCCAGGACAACAACCTCAACTTCACCAAGACAACAGAGCTGATTGTGGACTATGGGAAACTGAGCACACCCCCATTCACATCAACAGGGCTGTTGTGGAGCGGGTCGAGAGCTTCAAGTTGCTCGGTGTCCACATCACTGAAGATCTATCCTGGTCCACACACACCAACACAGTCATGTAGAGGGCACGACAATGGCTCTTCACCCTCAGGAGGCTGAAAAGATTGGCATTGGCTTTCAGATCCTCAAAAAGCTCTACTGCTGCACCATCGAGAGCATCCTGACCGGTTGCATCACCGCCTGGTATGACAGCTGCTTGATATCCGACCGTAAGGCGCTACAGAGTGTAGTGGGTACGGCCCAGTACATCACTGGGGCCAAGCTTCCTGTCATCCAGGGCCTCTATACCAGGCGGTGTCAGAAGAAGGCCCTACAAATTGTCAAACACGACAGCTACATAGACTGTTCTCTCTCCTGCCGCATGGCAAGCGCTACCGATGCACCAAGTCTGGAACCAACAGGACCCTGAACAGCTTCTACCCCTAAGCTAAACAAGACTTCTTTCTCCTAATGCACAGCAAGTGGCACCAGTGCACCAAGTCTGGAACCAACAGGACCCTGAACAGCTTCTACCTTCAAGCCATAAGATAGTTAGTCTGGGTAGCTATTGGTTAACTTTTTAACTATCTGCATTGACCCTTTGTGCAAAGGGTCACTGCACTGTTTATTTACTCTTCATATACGCTGCTGCTGTTTATTATCTATCCTGTTGCCTAGTCACTTTATCCCTACCTACATGTACATATCTACCTCGACTACCTCGTACCCCTGCACACTACCCCGTGTATATAGCCTTGTTACTCATTGACTTGGTACTGGTACCCTGTGTATATAGCCAAGTTATCGTTACTTATTGTGTATTTATTATTACTTATATTATTGTATGTTATTTATTACTTTTCTATTATTTTTCTATTTTCTCTCTCTGCATTGTGGGGAAGCATTTCACTGTTAGTCTACACCTGTTTACGAAGCATGTGACGAATAGAATTGGATTTGATTATTCCCATAGATTATAATGTAGTAGTGCTCTATGTAGGGGATAGGGAGCCATTTTTGAGGAAATAAATGTATAACGTAGATTTGACTTGGGCAAAGTCTATATAGTTGCCTATATAGTTCACTACTTTAGACCAGGACCCATTAGGTAGTGCACTATATAGTTCACTATTTTAGACCAGGGCCCATTAGGTAGTGCACTATATAGTTCACTATTTTAGACCAGGGCCCATTAGGTAGTGCACTATATAGTGAATAGGGTGTCAATTGGGACACCCACTTGATTCTCATATGCAGTTTACCCACAATTCCCTTTTGTCTATTTACAAACGCATAAATATATATAATATTGCCCACAAGTAGGCATCATTTGTCCGTCCAAACAATTATACAAATAATAAACAATCATAACACACAATAAAATAACTTGTACACAAATAAAATGTAGATGACTATATATATATTCCTTTGGAGTGTGTTGATCTGGAGCAGTAATGGTTGTGTGGAGTAGAGCCCTGGGGGGAATGGAGCCTTAAGGGAGTAGAGCCCTGGGGGGAATGGAGCCTTAAGGGAGTAGAGCCCTGGGGGGAATGGAGCCTTAAGGGAGTAGAGCCGTGGGGGGAATGGAGCCTTAAGGGAGTAGAGCCCTGGGGGGAATGGAGCCTTAAGGGAGTAGAGCCCTGGGGGGAATGGAGCCTTAAGGGAGTAGAGCCGTGGGGGGAATGGAGCCTTAAGGGAGTAGAGCCCTGGGGGGAATGGAGCCTTAAGGGAGTAGAGCCTTGGGGGGAATGGAGCCTTAAGGGAGTAGAGCCGTGGGGGGGATGGAGCCTTAAGGGAGTAGAGCCCTGGGGGGAATGGAGCCTTAAGGGAGTAGAGCCCTGGGGGGAATGGAGCCTTAAGGGAGTAGAGCCCTGGGGGGAATGGAGCCTTAAGGGAGTAGAGCCGTGGGGGGAATGGAGCCTTAAGGGAGTAGAGCCGTGGGGGGAATGGAGCCTTAAGGGAGTAGAGCCCTGGGGGGAATGGAGCCTTAAGGGAGTAGAGCCGCTGTGGAATAGAGTGCTGGGACAGTAGAGCCCTAGGTGGAGTAGAACCCTCACCCTCAGGGGAGTACAGCCTTCAGAAGAGTAGAACACTCAGGACAGTAGAGCCCTAGGTGGAGTAGAACCATTAGGACAGTAGAGCCCTAGGTGGAGTAGAACCCTTAGGACAGTAGAGCCCTAGGTGGAGTAGAACCCTTAGGACAGTAGAGCCCTAGGTGGAGTAGAACCCTCAGGACAGTAGAGACCTAGGTGGAATAGAGCCCTTGGGGAGTAGAGCCCTCGGGAGAGTAGAGCCCTCACCCTCAGAGGAGCTGAGCCCAGTAGAATAGAGCCTTCAGAATAGTAGAGCACTAGGTGAGTAGACTTCTCGGACAGTAGAACCCTGAGTGTCTTTAGTCAGGTGACGTCTCTGTAGCGCGGAGCCAGGTCATGGGGACAGGGCTAGGTCAGGTCAGAGGCCCGCTTCACATCCTTGACACTCCTAGAGAGCTACTGGGTGTGCAGACAGTTATAGCACACGTAATAGCTGAGGAAGGAAGGTGGAAGGTTGGCCACCCCTTCTCTTCACTAACATTCAAACCAAATGGAAATGAGAAAAGAGAGACGATCCCAGGTTTGTTGTCACCTAAGACTCTAGAACAAAGAGTGTTGACTTAGGACTCGGAGACCTACTCTGAGAGTGCTGAGTTAGGTCTCGGGGGCCTGCTCTGAGAGTGCTGAGTTAGGACTCAGGGGCCTGCTCTGAGAGTGCTGAGTTAGGACTCAGGGGCCTGCTCTGAGAGTGCTGAGTTAGGACTCAGGGGCCAGCTCTGAGAGTGCTGAGTTAGGACTCAGGGGCCTGCTCTGAGAGTGCTGAGTTAGGACTCAGGGGCCTGCTCTGAGAGTGCTGAGTTAGGACTCAGGGGCCTGCTCTGAGAGTGCTGAGTTAGGACTCAGGGGCCTGCTCTGAGAGTGCTGAGTTAGAACTCAGGGGCCTGCTCTGAGAGGGAGTTGAGCAGGTTCTTGTAGGCGGGGGAGTTCATGTATCGGGGGTAGGAGTCTCTTTGCATCAGCGTGTAGATCTGCACCTGAGCATCAACGAAGGTCTGGGACGACGGCTCCAACATGTTCTTGTTGATCACCTCCCGAACACGGGAGTCCAGACTCACCTGGGGAAACACAGCATGAAGAGACTAGATACATATAATATCACATGAAGAAGAAGGAGGAGAAGTCTTACTCACCTCTTTGGGTGAGAGGATGGAGATGTAGTCCTCGTAGATGATCCGTGCCTTCTCCTCAATGGAGGTCTTGTTGGTTTCCTTGGTGAACTCCTCACAAGCCAGCCAGAACAACATGTTCTCCTCACTGAACTCTGTACACAGGAACAACCTAAACGCCACTCGGCCAGCAGCGCACGACATCAGTCGGTCAAACGACTGGGCCCAGGAACGGACCTCCTCCAGAGTGGGAGGGGGGCTGCAGAGAACACATACCAATCAGAGAAGAACGGCAGGCACCAGGTAAGGCACTAACACACTGGACTTACAGAGGCTGACACCGTTTCACCAACACCAGGCACTAACACACTGGACTTACAGGGGCTGACACCGTTTCACCAACACCAGGTACTAACACACTGGACTTACAGGGGCTGACACCGTTTCACCAACACCAGGCACTAACACACTGGACTTACAGGGGCTGACACCGTTTCACCAACACCAGGCACTAACACACTGGACTTACAGGGGCTGACACCGTTTCACCAACACCAGGTACTAACACACTGGACTTACAGGGGCTGACACCGTTTCACCAACACCCGGCACTAACACACTGGACTTACAGGGGCTGACACCGTTTCACCAACACCAGGCACTAACACACTGGACTTACAGGGGCTGACACCGTTTCACCAACACCAGGTACTAACACACTGGACTTACAGGTGCTGACACCGTTTCACCAACACCAGGCACTAACACACTGGACTTACAGGGGCTGACACCGTTTCACCAACACCAGGTACTAACACACTGGACTTACAGGGGCTGACACCGTTTCACCAACATCAGGTACTAACACACTGGACTTACAGGGGCTGACACCATTTCACCAACACCAGGTACTAACACACTGGACTTACAGGGGCTGACACCGTTTCACCAACACCAGGTACTAACACACTGGACTTACAGGGGCTGACACCGTTTCACCAACACCAGGTATTAACACACTGGACTTACAGGGGCTGACACTGTTTCACCAACACCAGGTATTAACACACTGCTAGCCATTAAGCCCTTGATCAGTTATCCAATGCACTAATGCAGGGCTACAAACTTGGACTGGAGGTGAGCAACTCAACAGAACTCATCTTTCACATTCTCTACACAGGAATACTGCTGTGACTAACCTGTCCTCGCAGTCGCCCATTCCCTCAGCCTTGAGGTCGTAGGACGCCCGGCGGTTCCTCTCCTCACGCTCCTCGTTCCTACAGGAGAGAACGGTGGGCAACAGGACAGAGATCAGACGACATCTAGTACTGAATATATATGATGTACCAGTCAGCAGGTTACACATGTCTTCACTGACCCTATCAGCCTCATAATGATGCACATCCAGTCAACTGTGTGATGATGTACTGTAGGGTGATGTACTGTAGTGTATTGTAGGGGGATATACTGTAGGGTGATGTGTAGATGAAGGGTGCTGTGTGGATGAAGGGTGATGTGTAGATGAAGGGTGCTGTGTAGATGAAGGGTGCTGTGTATATGAAGGGTGCTGTGTAGATGAAGGGTGCTGTGTAGATGAAGGGTGCTGTGTAGATGAAGGGTGCTGTGTAGATGAAGGGTGCTGTGTATATGAAGGGTGCTGTGTAGATGAAGGGTGCTGTGTATATGAAGGGTGCTGTGTAGATGAAAGGTGCTGTGTAGATGAAGGGTGCTGTGTAGATGAAGGGTGCTGTGTAGATGAACTTGTACTGTAGGATGATGTACTGTAGTGTATTGTAGTGGGATGTACTGTAGTGTATTGTAGGGGGATGTACTGTAGTGTATTGTAGGGGGATGTACTGTAGTGTATTGTAGGGGGATGTACTGTAGTGTATTGTAGGGGGATGTACTGTAGGATGATGTACTGTAGTGTATTGTAGTGGGATGTACTGTAGTGTATTGTAGGGGGATGTACTGTAGTGTATTGTAGGGGGATGTACTGTAGTGTATTGTAGGGGGATGTACTGTAGTGTATTGTAGTGGGATGTACTGTAGTGTATTGTAGGGGGATGTACTGTAGTGTATTGTAGGGGGATGTACTGTAGTGTATTGTAGGGGGATGTACTGTAGTGTATTGTAGGGGGATGTACTGTAGTGTATTGTAGGGGGATGTACTGTAGTGTATTGTAGGGGGATGTACTGTAGTGTATTGTAGGGGGATGTACTGTAGTGTATTGTAGGGGGATGTACTGTAGTGTATTGTAGGGGGATGTACTGTAGTGTATTGTAGGGGGATGTACTGTAGTGTATTGTAGGGGGATGTACTGTAGGATGATGTACTGTAGGGGGATGTACTGTAGTGTACTGTAGGTGGATGTACTGTAGTGTATTGTAGGGGGATGTACTGTAGTGTATTGTAGGGGGATGTACTGTAGTGTATTGCAGGGGGGTGTACTGTAGTGTATTGTAGGGGGATGTACTGTAGGATGATGTACTGTAGTGTATTGCAGGGGGATGTATTGTAGGGGGATGTACTGTAGTGTATTGTAGGTGGATGTACTGTAGTGTATTGTAGGGGGATGTACTGTAGTGTATTGTAGGGGGATGTACTGTAGTGTATTGCAGGGGGGTGTACTGTAGTGTATTGTAGGGGGATGTACTGTAGGATGATGTACTGTAGTGTATTGTAGGGGGATGTACTGTAGTGTATTGTAGGGGGATGTACTGTAGTGTATTGTAGGGGGATGTACTGTAGTGTATTGTAGGGGGATGTACTGTAGGATGATGTGTGATGTACTGTAGGATGATGTACTGTAGTGTATTGTAGGGGGATGTACTGTAGTGTATTGTAGGGGGTGTACTGTAGTGTATTGTAGGGGGATGTACTGTAGTGTATTGTAGGGGGATGTACTGTAGTGTATTGTAGGGGGATGTACTGTAGTGTATTGTAGGGGGATGTACTGTAGTGTATTGTAGGGGGATGTACTGTAGTGTATTGTAGTGGGATGTACTGTAGTGTATTGCAAGGGGGTGTACTGTAGTGTATTGTAGGGGGATGTACTGTAGTGTATTGTAGGGGGATGTACTGTAGTGTATTGTAGGGGGATGTACTGTAGTGTATTGTAGGGGATGTACTGTAGTGTATTGTAGGGGGATGTACTGTAGTGTATTGTAGTGGGATGTACTGTAGTGTATTGTAGGGGGATGTACTGTAGTGTATTGCAAGGGGGTGTACTGTAGTGTATTGTAGGGGGATGTACTGTAGTGTATTGTAGGGGGATGTACTGTAGTGTATTGTAGGGGGATGTACTGTAGTGTATTGTAGGGGGATGTACTGTAGTGTATTGTAGGGGGATGTACTGTAGTGTATTGCAAGGGGGTGTACTGTAGTGTATTGTAGGGGGATGTACTGTAGTGTATTGTAGGGGGATGTACTGTAGTGTATTGTAGGGGGATGTATTGTAGGGGGATGTACTGTAGTGTATTGTAGGGGGATGTACTGTAGTGTATTGTAGGGGGATGTACTGTAGTGTATTGTAGGGGGATGTACTGTAGTGTATTGTAGGGGATGTACTGTAGTGTATTGTAGGGGGATGTACTGTAGTGTATTGTAGGGGGATGTACTGTAGTGTATTGTAGGGGGATGTACTGTAGTGTATTGTAGGGGGATGTACATTAGGGTGCTGTGTGATTTTTTTATTTTATTTCACCTTTATTTAACAAGGTAGGCTAGTTGAGAACAAGTTCTCATTTCCAATTGCGACCTGGCCAAGATAAAGCAAAGCAGTTCGACACATACAACAACACAGAGTTACACATGGAGTAAAACAAACATACAGTCAATAATACAGTAGAAAAATAGGTCAAAATACAATGTGAGCAAATGGGGTGAGAAAAGGGAGGTAAAGGCAAAAAAAAGGCCATGGTGGCGAAGTAAATACAATATAGCAAGTAAAACACTGGAATTGAAGATTTGCAGTGGAAGAAAGTGCAAAGTAGAGAGAAATAATGGGATGCAAAGGAGCAAAATAAATAAATACAGTAGGGGGAGAGGTAGTTGTTTGGGCTAAATTATAGATGGGCTATGTACAGTAATCTGTGAGATGCTCTGACAGCTGGTGCTTAAAGCTAGTGAGGGAGATAAGTGTTTCCAGTTTCAGAGATTTTTGTAGTTCGTTCCAGTCATTGGCAGCAGAGAACTGGAAGGAGAGGCGGCCAAAGGAAGAATTGGTTTTGGGGGTGACCAGTGAGATATACCTTCTGGAGCGCGTGCTACGAGTGGGTGCTGCTATGGTGACCAGCGAGCTGAGATAAGGGGGGACTTTACCTAGCAGGGTCTTGTAGATGACCTGGATCAGTGGGTTTGGCGACGAGTATGAGGCGAGGGCCAGCCAACGAGAGTGTACAGGTCGCAGTGATGGATAGTATATGGGGCTTTGGTGACAAAACGGATGGCACTGTGATAGACTGCATCCAATGTATTGAGTAGGGTATTGGAGGCTATTTTGTAAATGACATCGTCGAAGTCGAGGATCGGCAGGATGTTTTACAAGGGTATGTTTGGCAGCATGAGTGAAGGATGCTTTGTTGCGAAATAGGAAGCCGATTCTAGATTTAACTTTGGATTGGAGATGTTTGATGTGAGTCTGGAAGGAGAGTTTACAGTCTAACCAGACAGCTAAGTATTTGTAGTTGTCCACATATTCTAAGTTAGAACCGTCCAGAGTAGTGATGTTGGACGGGCGGGCAGGTGCAGGCAGCGATCGGTTTGAAGAGCATGCATTTAGTTTTACTTGTATTTTAGAGCAATTGTTGGCCACGGAAGGAGAGTTGTATGGCATTGAAATTCGTCTGGAGTGTTGTTAACACAGTGTCCAAAGAAGGGCCAGAAGTATACAGAATGGTGTCGTCTGCGTAGTGGTGGATCAGAGACTCACCAGCAGCAAGAGCGACATCATTGATGTATACAGGGAAGAGAGTCGGTCCAAGAATTGAACCCTGAGGCACCCCCATAGAGACAGCCAGAGGCCCGGACAACAGGCCCTCCGATTTGACACACTGAACTCTATCTCTACTCTCTCTAAGTAGTTGGTGAACCAGGCGAGGCAATAATTTGAGAAACCAAGGCTATCGAGTCTGCCGATTAGGATGTGGTGATTGACAGAGTCGAAAGCCTTGGCTAGATCAATGAATACGGCTGCACAGTATTGTCTCTTATCGATGGCAGTTAAGATATCGTTTAGGAACTTGAGGTGTGGCTGAGGTGCACCCATGACCAGCTCTGAAACCAGATTGCATAGGGAAGAAGGTATGGTGGGATTCGAAATGGTCGGTAATCTGTTTGTTGACTTGGCTTTCGAAGACCTTAGAAAGGCAGGTTAGGATAGATATAGGTCTGTAGCAGTTTGGGTCAAGTGTGTCCCCCCCTTTGAAGAGGGGGATGACCACAGCTGCTTTCCAATCTTTGGGAATCTCAGACGACACGAAAGAGAGGTTGAACAGGCTGGTAATAGGGGTTGCAACCATTTCTGCAGATAATTTTAGATTTGTAGGGGTCCAGATTTTGCAGCTCTTTCAGAACATCAGATGACTGGATTTGGGAGAAGGAGAAATGGGGAAGGTTTGGGCGAGTTGCTGTGGGGGGGTGCAGTGCTGTTGACCGGGGTAGGTGCTGTGTAGAGTGCTGTACTATAGGGTGATGTGTAGATGAACGGTGCTGTGTAGAGTGCTGTACTATAGGGTGATGTGTAGATGAACGGTGCTGTGCAGAGTGCTGTATTATAGGGTGATGTGTAGATGAACGGTAATGTGTAGAGTGCTGTACTATAGGGTGATGTGTAGATGAACGGTGCTGTGCAGAGTGCTGTACTATAGGGTGATGTGGAGATGAACGGTGGTGTACTATAGGGTGATGTGTAGATGAACGGTGCTGTACTATAGGGTGATGTGTAGATGAACGGTGCTGTGCAGAGTGCTGTACTATAGGGTGATGTGTAGATGAACGGTGCTGTACTATAGGGTGATATGTAGATGTACGGTGCTGTGTAGAGTGCTGTACTATAGGGTGATGTGTAGATGAACGGTGCTGTACTATAGGGTGATATGTAGATGAACGGTGCTGTGCAGAGTGCTGTACTATAGGGGGATGTGTAGATGAACGGTGCTGTGCAGAGTGCTGTACTATAGGGGGATGTGTAGATGAACGGTGCTGTGCAGAGTGCTGTACTATAGGGTGATGTGGAGATGAACGGTGGTGTACTATAGGGTGATGTGTAGATGAACAGTGATGTACTGTAGTGTATTGTAGGGGGATGTACTGTAGTGTATTGTAGGGGGATGTACTGTAGTGTATTGTAGGGGGATGTACTGTAGTGTATTGTAGGGGGATGTACTGTAGTGTATTGTAGGGGGATGTACTGTATGGAATTGTAGGGGGAAGTACTGTAGTGTATTGTAGGGGGATGTACTGTAGTGTATTGTAGGGGGATGTACTGTAGTGTATTGTAGGGGGATGTACTGTAGTGTATTGTAGGGGGATGTACTGTAGTGTATTGTAGGGGGATGTACTGTAGTGTAATGTAGGGGGATATACTGTAGTGTATTGTAGGGGGATGTACTGTAGTGTATTGTAGGGGGATGTACTGTAGTGTATTGTAGGGGGATGTACTGTAGGATGACGTACTGTAGGGTGATGTATTGTAGGGTGATATACTGTAGGGTGATATACTGTAGGGTGATGCACTGTAGGGTGATGTATTGTAGGGTGTTGTGTGATATACTGTAGGGGGATGTACTGTAGGATGACGTACTGTAGGGGGATGTACTGTAGGGTGATGTACTGTAGGGTGATGTACTGTAGGGTGATGTATTATAGGGTGATGTACTGTAGGGTGATGTACTGTAGGGTGATGTACTATAGGGTGATCTACTGTAGGGTGATATATTGTAGGGTGATGTACTGTAGGGTGATGTACTGTAGGGTGATGTACTGTAGGGTGATGTATTGTAGGGTGATGTATTGTAGGGTGTTGTGTGATGTACTGTAGGGTGATGTACTGTAGGGTGATGTACCCTAGGGTGATGTACTGTAGGGTGATGTATTGTAGCGTGATGTATTGTAGGGTGATGTACTGTAGGGTGATGTACTGTAGGGTGATCTACTGTAGGGTGATCTACTGTAGGGTGTTGTGTGATGTACTGTAGGGTGATGTACTGTAGGGTGATGTACTGTAGGGTGATGTACTGTAGGGTGATGTATTGTAGGGTGATATACTGTAGGGTGATGTATTGTAGGGTGATATACTGTAGGGTGATGTATTGTAGGGTGATGTATTGTAGGGTGATGTATTGTAGGGTGATGTACTGTAGGGTGTTGTGTGATGTACTGTAGGGTGATGTACTGTAGGGTGATGTACTGTAGGGTGATGTACTGTAGGGTGATGTATTGTAGGGTGATGTATTGTAGGGTGATATACTGTAGGGTGATGTATTGTAGGGTGATCTACTGTAATGTAATGTACATTAGGGTGATGTATTGTAGGGTGATGTACTGTAGGGTGATGTACTGTAGGGTGATGTATTGTAGGGTGATGTACTGTCGGGTGATATACTGTAGGGTGATGTACTGTAGGGTGATGTATTGTAGGGTGATGTATTGTAGGGTGATGTATTGTAGGGTGATATACTGTAGGGTGATGTACTGTAGGGTGATATACTGTAGGGTGATGTATTGTAGGGTGATGTATTGTAGGGTAATGTACTGTAGGGTGATGTATTGTAGGGTGATGTACTGTAGGGTGATGTATTGTAGGGTGATGTACTGTAGGGTGATGTACTGTAGGGTGATGTACTGTAGGGTGATGTATTGTAGGGTGATGTATTGTAGGGTGTTGTGTGATGTACTGTAGGGTGATGTACTGTAGGGTGATCTACTGTAGGGTGATATACTGTAGGGTGATGTATTGTAGGGTGATGTACTGTAGGGTGATGTATTGTAGGGTGATGTACTGTAGGGTGATATATTGTAGGGTGATGTACTGTAGGGTGATGTACTGTAGGGTGATGTACTGTAGGGTGATGTATTGTAGGGTGATGTATTGTAGGGTGTTGTGTGATGTACTGTAGGGTGATGTACTGTAGGGTGATGTACTGTAGGGTGATGTACTGTAGGGTGATGTATTGTAGGGTGATGTATTGTAGCGTGATGTATTGTAGGGTGATGTACTGTAGGGTGATGTACTGTAGGGTGATCTACTGTAGGGTGATCTACTGTAGGGTGTTGTGTGATGTACTGTAGGGTGATGTACTGTAGGGTGATGTACTGTAGGGTGATGTATTCTAGGGTGATATACTGTAGGGTGATGTATTGTAGGGTGATATACTGTAGGGTGATGTATTGTAGGGTGATGTATTGTAGGGTGATGTATTGTAGGGTGATGTACTGTAGGGTGTTGTGTGATGTACTGTAGGGTGATGTACTGTAGGGTGATGTACTGTAGGGTGATGTACTGTAGGGTGATGTACTGTAGGGTGATGTATTGTAGGGTGATGTATTGTAGGGTGATATACTGTAGGGTGATGTATTGTAGGGTGATCTACTGTAATGTAATGTACATTAGGGTGATGTATTGTAGGGTGATGTACTGTAGGGTGATGTACTGTAGGGTGATGTATTGTAGGGTGATGTACTGTCGGGTGATATACTGTAGGGTGATGTACTGTAGGGTGATGTATTGTAGGGTGATGTATTGTAGGGTGATGTATTGTAGGGTGATATACTGTAGGGTGATGTACTGTAGGGTGATATACTGTAGGGTGATGTATTGTAGGGTGATGTATTGTAGGGTGATGTACTGTAGGGTGATGTATTGTAGGGTGATGTACTGTAGGGTGATGTATTGTAGGGTGATGTACTGTAGGGTGATGTACTGTAGGGTGATGTACTGTAGGGTGATGTATTGTAGGGTGATGTATTGTAGGGTGTTGTGTGATGTACTGTAGGGTGATGTACTGTAGGGTGATGTATTGTAGGGTGATGTGCTGTAGGGTGATGTACTGTAGGGTGATGTACTGTAGGGTGATGTATTGTAGGGTGATGTATTGTAGGGTGTTGTGTGATGTACTGTAGGGTGATGTACAGTAGGGTGATGTACTGTAGGGTGATATACTGTAGGGTGATGTATTGTAGGGTGATGTACTGTAGGGTGATGTATTGTAGGGTGATGTACTGTAGGGTGATCTACTGTAGGGTGATATACTGTAGGGTGATGTATTGTAGGGTGATGTACTGTAGGGTGATGTATTGTAGGGTGATGTACTGTAGGGTGATATACTGTAGGGTGATGTATTGTAGGGTGATGTACTGTAGGGTGATGTATTGTAGGGTGATGTACTGTAGGGTGATATACTGTAGGGTGATGTACTGTAGGGTGATGTACTGTAGGGTGATGTACTGTAGGGTGATGTACTGTAGGGTGATGTATTGTAGGGTGATATACTGTAGGGTGATGTATTGTAGGGTGATATACTGTAGGGTGATGTATTGTAGGGTGATGTATTGTAGGGTGATGTATTGTAGGGTGATGTACTGTAGGGTGTTGTGTGATGTACTGTAGGGTGATGTACTGTAGGGTGATGTACTGTAGGGTGATGTACTGTAGGGTGATGTACTGTAGGGTGATGTATTGTAGGGTGATGTATTGTAGGGTGATATACTGTAGGGTGATGTATTGTAGGGTGATCTACTGTAATGTAATGTACATTAGGGTGATGTATTGTAGGGTGATGTATTGTAGGGTGATGTATTGTAGGGTGATGTATTGTAGGGTGATGTATTGTAGGGTGATATACTGTAGGGTGATGTACTGTAGGGTGATATACTGTAGGGTGATGTATTGTAGGGTGATATACTGTAGGGTGATGTATTGTAGGGTGATGTATTGTAGGGTGATGTACTGTAGGGTGATGTATTGTAGGGTGATGTATTGTAGGGTGATGTATTTTAGGGTGATGTACTGTAGGGTGATGTACTGTAGGGTGATGTATTGTAGGGTGATGTATTGTAGGGTGTTGTGTGATGTACTGTAGGGTGATGTACAGTAGGGTGATGTACTGTAGGGTGATGTATTGTAGGGTGATGTACTGTAGGGTGATATACTGTAGGGTGATGTATTGTAGGGTGATGTACTGTAGGGTGATGTATTGTAGGGTGATGTACTGTAGGGTGATCTACTGTAGGGTGATGTACTGTAGGGTGATATACTGTAGGGTGATGTACTGTAGGGTGATGTACTGTAGGGTGATGTATTGTAGTGTGTTGTGTGATGTACTGTAGGGTGCAGTACTGTAGGGTGATGTATTGTAGGGTGATATACTGTAGGGTGATGTATTGTAGGGTGATATACTGTAGGGTTATGTATTGTAGGGTGATGTATTGTAGGGTGATGTATTGTAGGGTGATGTATTGTAGGGTGATATACTGTAGGGTGATGTACTGTAGGGTGATGTATTGTAGGGTGATGTATTGTAGGGTGATATACTGTAGGGTGATGTATTGTAGGGTGATATACTGTAGGGTGATGTATTGTAGGGTGTTGTGTGATGTACTGTAGGGTGATACACTGTAGGGTGATGTATTGTAGGGTGTTGTGTGATGTACTGTAGGGTGATACAGTGTAGGGTGATGTATTGTAGGGTGTTGTGTGATATACTGTAGGGTGATGTATTGTAGGGTATTGTGTGATGTACTGTAGGGTGATGTATTGTAGGGTGTTGTGTGATGTACTGTAGGGTGATGTATTGTAGGGTGTTGTGTGATGTACTGTAGGGTGATATACTGTAGGGTGATGTATTGTAGGGTGATATACTGTAGGGTGATGTATTGTAGGGTGATGTACTGTAGGGTGATGTATTGTAGGGTGATCTACTGTAGGGTGATGTATTGTAGGGTGATATACTGTAGGGTGATGTACTGTAGGGTGATGTATTGTAGGGTGATCTACTGTAATATAATGTACATTAGGGTGCTGTATGATTCATAATTGTTTTACATTCATTTAACTAGGCAAGTCAGTGAAGAACAAATTCTTATTTTCAATGACGGCCTAGGAACGGTGGGTTAACTGCCTGTTCAGGGGCAGAAAGACAGATTTCTACCTTGTCAGCTCAGGGATTCGATCTTGCAACCTTTCGGTTACTAGTCCAACGCTCTAACCACTAGGCTAACTGCCACCCTATGATGTGTAGATGTAGGGATATGTACTGTAGGGTGCTGTGTGATGTAGGGTGCTGTGTGATGCAGGGTGCTGTACTGTAGGGTGCTGTGTAGCTGTAGGGTGATGTTCTGTAGGGTGCTGTGTAGGTGTAGGGTGATGTACTGTAGGGTGCTGTGTAGGTGTAGGGTGATGTACTGTAGGGGGATGTACTGTAGGGTGATGTACTGTAGGGTGCTGTGTAGGTGTAGGGTGATGTACTGTAGGGTGCTGTGTAGGTGTAGGGTGATGTACTGTAGGGGGATGTACTGTAGGGTGATGTACTGTAGGGTGCTGTGTAGGTGTAGGGTGATGTACTGTAGGGTGCTGTGTAGGTGTAGGGTGATGTACTGTAGGGGGATGTACTGTAGGGGGATGTACTGTAGGGTGATGTACTGTAGGGTGCTGTGTGACGAAGTGTGCTGTGTAGGTGTAGGGTGCTGTACTGTAGGGTGCTGTACTGTAGGATGATGTACTGTAGGGTGCTGTGTAGATGTAGGATGATGTACTGTAGTGTATTGTAGGGGGATGTACTGTAGGGTGATGTATTATAGGGTGCTGTACTGTAGAGGGATGTACTGTAGGGTGATGTATTGTAGGGTGCTGTGTAGATGTAGGATGATGTACTGTAGGGTGCTGTGTAGATGTAGGATGATGTACTGTAGGGTGCTGTGTAGATGTAGGGTGACGTACTGTAGGGTGCTGTGGAGATGTAGGGTGATGTAGGGTGCTTTGAGAGACCCCAGGTGGTGAGGGTAGGCAACAACATCCCGCTGATCCTCAACACTGGGGCCCCACAAGGGTGCGTTCTGAGCCCTCTCCTGTACTCCCTGTTCACCCACGACTGCGTGGCCATGCACGCCTCCAACTCAATCATCAAGTTTGCGGACGACACAACAGTGGTAGGCTTGATTACCAACAACGACGAGACGGCCTACAGGGAGGAGGTGAGGGCCCTCGGAGTGTGGTGTCAGGAAAATAACCTCACACTCAACGTCAACAAAACTAAGGAGATGATTGTGGACTTCAGGAAACAGCAGAGGGAACACCCCCCTATCCACATCAATGGAACAGTAGTGGAGAGGGTAGTAAGTTTTAAGTTCCTCGGCGTACACATCACAGACAAACTGAATTGGTCCACCCACACAGACAGCATCGTAAAGAAGGCGCAGGAGGCTGAAGAAATTTGGCTTGTCACCAAAAGCACTCACAAACTTCTACAGATGCACAATCGAGAGCATCCTGTCGGGCTTTATCACCGCCTGGTACGGCAACTACTCCGCCCACAACCGTAAGGCTCTCCAGAGGGTAGTGAGGTCTGCACAACGCATCACCGGGGGCAAACTACCTGCCCTCCAGGACACCTACACCACCCGATGTCACAGGAAGGCCATAAAGATCATCAAGGACAACAACCACCCGAGCCACTGCCTGTTCACCCCGCTATCATCGAGACGGCGAGGTCAGTACAGGTGCATCAAAGCTGGGACCGAGAGACTGAAAAACAGCTTCTATCTCAAGGCCATCAGACTGTTAAACAGCCACCACTAACATTGAGTGGCTGCTGCCAACACACTGACTCAACTCCAGCCACTTTAATAATGGGAATTGATGGGAAATGATGTAAAATATATCACTAGCCACTTTAAACAATGCTACCTAATATAATGTTTACATACCCTACATTATTCATCTCATATGTATACGTATATACTGTACTCTATATCATCTAATGCATCTTTATGTAATACATGTATCACTAGCCACTTTAACTATGCCACTTTGTTTACATACTCATCTCATATGTATATACTGTACTCAATACCATCTACTGTATCTTGCCTATGCCGCTCTGTACCATCACTCATTCATATATCTTTATGTACATATTCTTTATCCCCTTATACTTGTGTCTATAAGGTAGTAGTTTTGGAATTGTTAGCTAGATTACTTGTTGGTTATTACTGCATTGTCGGAACTAGAAGCACAAGCATTTCGCTACACTTGCATTAACATCTGCTAACCATGTGTATGTGACAAATAAAATTTGATTTGATTTGATGAATGGTGCTGTGTGATGAATGGTGCTGTGTGATGAATGGTGCTGTGTGATGAATGGTGCTGTGTGATGAATGGTGCTGTGTGGTGAATGGTGCTGTGTGATGAAGGGTGCTGTGTGATGAAGGGTGCTGTGTGATGAAGGGTGCTGTGTGATGAATGGTGCTGTGTGATGAATGGTGCTGTGTGATTAATGGTGCTGTGTGATGTAGGGTGCTGTGTGATGTAGGGTGCTGTGTGATGTAGGGTGCTGTGTGGAACAATGCTGGGTGTGTGACACACTACTAGAAGTGCATGACAAGAGTTTGCGTCCCAAATGGCACCCTATTCCCCATAGGATTTTAATCAAAAGTAGTGCACTATAAAGGGAAACGGGTGCTGTCTGGGATGAATCCATTCTGTTCGTACCAGGAACAGCTACAGCAGCAGCACCAGCAGAAGCAACAGGCGTTGTTCCCTCTCTGGTTCACCTGGCTCTGATTCCCCTGGTTCTGGTTCCCCTGGTTCTGGCTCTGGTTAGGGTCCTGCTGGGTCGGTGCCGTGCCACCCGCCATCGACTCCTGCTGCACCGACATCTGACGCTTTCGCATCTCCATACGCTCTGATCCCATGGGCTGGAGGGACACAGAGACACAGAGGGTTAGATCCCATGGGCTGGAGGGACACAGAGATACAGAGGGTTAGATCCCGTGGGCTGGAGGGACACAGAGATACAGAGGGTTAGATCCCATGGGCTGGAGGGACACAGAGATACAGAGGGTTAGAGCCCATGGGCTGGAGGGACACAGAGATACAGAGGGTTAGATCCCATGGGCTGGAGGGACACAGAGATACAGAGGGTTAGATCCCATTGGCTGGAGGGACACAGAGATACAGAGGGTTAGATCCCATGGGCTGGAGGGACACAGAGATACAGAGGGTTAGATCCCATGGGCTGGAGGGACACATAGACAGAGGGTTAGATCCCATGGGCTGGAAGGACATAGAGACACAGAGAGTTAGATCCCATTGGCTGGAGGGACACACATGGTTAGATCCCATTGGCTGGAGGACAAAGGACAAAGAGGGTTAAATCCCATTGGCTAGAGGGACACGCAGAGGAGTGGGACAGACAGACAGACAGACAGACAGACAGACAGACAGACAGACAGACAGACAGACAGACAGACAAGGCTGATCCCATGGGGCTGAAGACAGACAGACAGACAAGGCTGATCCCATGGGGCTGAGGACAGACAGGCAGACAGACAGACAAGGCTGATCCCATGGGGCTGAGGACAGACAGGCAGACAGACAGACAGACAGACAAGGCTGATCCCATGGGGCTGAGGACAGACAGACAGACAGACAGGCAAGGCTGATCCCATGGGGCTGAGGACAGACAGACAGACAGACAGACAGACAGACAGACAGACAGACAGACAGACAGACAGACAGACAGACAGACAGACAGACAGACAGACAAGGCTGATCCCATGGGGCTGAGGACAGAAGAACAGACAGACAGACAGACAGACAGACAGACAGACAGACAGACAGACAGACAGACAGACAGACAGACAGACAGACAGACAGACAGACAGACAGACAGACAGACAGACAAGGCTGATCCCATGGGGCTGAGAACAGACAGACAGACAGACAGACAGACAGACAGACAGACAGACAGACAGACAGACAGACAGACAGACAGACAGACAGACAGACAGACAGACAGACAGACAAGGCTGATCCCATGGGGCTGAAGACAGACAGACAGACAAGGCTGATCCCATGGGGCTGAGGACAGACAGGCAGACAGACAGACAAGGCTGATCCCATGGGGCTGAGGACAGACAGACAGACAAGGCTGATCCCATGGGGCTGAGGACAGACAGGCAGACAGACAGACAAGGCTGATCCCATGGGGCTGAGAACAGACAGACAGACAGACAGACAGACAGACAGACAGACAGACAGACAGACAGACAGACAGACAGACAGACAGACAAGGCTATAGGTTTCAAGTCTGCAGACATTTGCTCATCTCCTGTCCTGCACACACGTGTTCACATTTTCCGTCTGTTGCCTGCATCTCAGTCATAGTTGTTTTTGTTACCAATAATAACTTTGGAAATGTGTGCGTTTCTATCAAAGTAAGTGTCTTATTATGTTATAATAGTTTCTGCATGTCGTGTTATGTCGTTTCTACTGTAGCATAATATATTTGTGTATATTCCTTATAACCATGGACACGAAAGGCAACGTTACTAATTTCATAACCTTTGTGGTGTATTCAATGCTTAGGTAGCTAGCTACAATGCTAATTGCTTCAGAGAAGTATTAGCATGTGTTGTATTTTGACGCTACCCTGGCCTTATGACCCCCAAGTGGCGCAGCTGTCTAAGGCACAGTGTCTCAGTGCTAGAGGAGTCACTACAGACACCCAGGTTTAAATCCAGACTGTGTTTCTATCAAAGTAAGTGCCTTATTATGTTATAATAGTTTCTGTGTGTTATGTTATACAGTTTCTACTGTAGCTCACTGTGTGTATGGAGCATAATATATTTGTGTATATTCCTTATAACCGCGGACAAGCGAGGTAATGTTACTCATTTCATAAGGTCGGTTAGGATCACTACTTTATTTTAAGAATGTGAAATGTCAGAATAATAGTAGAGAGAATGATTTATTTCAGCTTTTATTTCTTTCATCACATTCCCAGTGGATCAGAAGTTTACATACACTCAATTAGTACTTGATAGCATTGCCTTTAAAATGTTTTACTTGGGTCAAACGTTTCGGGTAGCCTTCCACAAGCTTCCCACAATAAGTTGGGTGAATTTTGGCCCATTCCTCCTGACAGAGCTGGTGTAACTGAGTCAGGTTTGTAGGCCTCCTTGCTCGCACACGCTTTTTCAGTTCTGCCCACAAATATTCTATAGGGTTGAGGTCAGGGCTTTGTGATGGCCACTCCAATACCTTCACTTTGTTGTCCTTAAGCCATTTTGCAACAATTTTGGAAGTATGCTTGGGGTCATTGTCCATTTGAAAGACCCATTTGCGACTAAGCTTTAAATTCCTGACTGATGCCTTGAGATGTTGCTTCAATATATCCACATACTGGATAATCCACATAATCCACATTTTTTTATGGCGGTTTTGGAGCAGTGGATCCTTGCTGAGCAGCCTTTCAGGTTATGTTGATGTAGGACTTGTTTTACTGTGGATATAGATACTTTTGCAACTGTTTCCTCCAGCATCTTCACAGGGTCCTTTGCTGTGTTCCTGAGATTGATTTGCACTTTTCTCACCGAAGTACGTTCATCTCTAGGAGACAGAACGCGTCTCCTTCCTGAGCGGAATGATGGCTGTGTGGTCCCATAGTGTTTATACTTGCGTACTATTCTTTGTACAGATGAACGTGGTACCTTCAGGCGATTGGAAATTGCTCCCAAGGATGAACCAGACTTGTGGAGGTCGACAATTTTTTTTCTGAGGTCTTGGCTGATTTCTTTTTATTTTCCCATGATGTCAAGCAAAGAGGCACTGAGTTTGACGGTAGGCCTTGAAATACATCCACAGGTACACCTCCAATATACTCAAATGATGTCAATTAGCCTAACAGAAGCTTCTAAAGACATGACATAATTTTCTGGAATTTTCCAAGCTGTTCAAAGGCAAAGTCAACTTAGTGTATGTACATTTCTGACCCACTGGAATTGTGGTACAGTGATTTATAAGTGAAATAATCTGTCTGAAAATAATTGTTGGAAAAATGACTTGTGTCATGCACAAAGTAGATGTCCTAACCGCCTTTCCAAAACTTTAGTTTATTAACAAGAAATTTGTGGAGTGGTTGAAAAATGAGTTTTAATGAGTCCAACCTAAGTGTATGTAAACTAGTTTTAATGACTCCAACCTCAGTGTATGTAAACTAGTTTTAATGACTCCAACCTGAGTGTATGTAAACTAGTTTTAATGACTCCAACCTAAGTGTATGTAAACTAGTTTTAATGACTCCAACCTAAGTGTATGTAAACTAGTTTTAATGACTCCAACCTGAGTGTATGTAAACTAGTTTTAATGACTCCAACCTGAGTGTATGTAAACTAGTGTTAATGACTCCAACCTAAGTGTATGTCAACTTCTGACTTCAACTCTATACGTTGACAATTCCACATCGAAACATTACACTTCTTTTTCATCCTATCTTCAATATACTGTATATTGGGTTGTTGAAATTGTTGAATTTTATATTTGATTAGATCTTGTTTCAATGTCATGCCATCAACCTAAATAAAGAGCTATATTGAAATAAAGTAAGAAGTATTTTCTGAACAGAGACTCCAATTAGTATATGAGGGGTAATGCACTTCACTGAAAACAAGTCTGCCATCCAGATGCCTACCTCTACAGACCCTGCTTGACTTTGTAAACAAGTGTGTACATTTCAGCTGAGCTATCATGCCAACACATTTAGACATTGGTCAGCCTCCAACCTCAATTGAATATTGGAAAGGAACTCCTTTAGCTTCTCTTACACAGGGTGTATGAGGTTGGGTTTATGTAGGCTACATTGCCATGTGATTTGCCCAATAACATGATTTCAACGTGACGCTAGATATACTAGCATTCTTCCATGGTTCTTCTTTGGAAGCTTATAAGGAGTTATCATTCGCCCTATAAATAGGATGCCAAAGATAATAATACAAGTTCCTTTGGATATCGTCTTGTATATTAAGGATGGTTGGTTGATTTGTAATCTACAAGTTTTTAATATGTTGGATTCACGTCTCCATCTCAACCAAAAATCCAAGTTAAAGAATAGGACTACATCAAATCAAACTTTATGCATTTAAAGTTTGATTTGCGCAACATGATGGTGTTGGGCAAATCAGATGTCAACGTAGCCTACATAAACCCAACCCCAGCTAACAACGAACATTCCCCCAACTTTAGAGTTCCCTTAAGAGTCTCTTAAGAGGTTTTCATATGAATGTTCCCGTGATGTGCATGGAATGTTTTCAAGAGACCATTCCCTTAATATGAAGTAGAACTTAGCCAGAACATAGTTACCATGTTCTCAGAACCTACTATATTAATGTTCAAGACATGTTTCATTGGAACGTTGTAAGAACATTTGTGTCCGAAGAAAAAATCTTTAATCACATTACCGAGCCAATTAAGGCCCTGATTGGTTAACCACTGATCCATTCATAGCTCTCTGTCTGTTGGCAAGGTTAGGGATACACACACAGTGTTTTAACATAGTGTTTTTAACATGGTGTTTTTAACATTTCATTTTTAACATATAGTGTTTTTAACTTACATATTTGACCAGGATGCATTGCTCGCAGGCAGACTAAATAACTTTTTTGCCCGCTTTGAGGACAATACAGTGCCACTGACACGGCCCGCAACCAAAACATGCGGACTCTCCTTCACTGCAGCCGACGTGAGGAAAACATTTAAACGTGTCAACCCTCGCAAGGCTGCAGGCCCAGACGGCATCCCCAGCCGCGCCATCAGAGCATGCGCAGACCAGCTGGCTGGTGTGTTTACGGACATATTCAATCAATCCCTATCCCAGTCTGTTGTTCCCACATGCTTCAAGAGGGCCACCATTGTTCCTGTTCCCAAGAAAGCTAAGGTAACTGAGCTAAATGACTACCTCCCCGTAGCACTCACTTCCGTCATCATGAAGTGCTTTGAGAGACTAGTCAAGGACCATATCACCTCCACCCTACCTGACACCCTAGACCCACTCCAATTTGCTTACCGCCCAAATAGGTCCACAGACGATGCAATCTCAACCACACTGCACACTGCCCTAACCCATCTGGACAGGAGGAATACCTATGTGAGAATGCTGTTCATCGACTACAGCTCGGCATTTAACACCATAGTGCCCTCCAAGCTCGTCATCAAGCTCGAGACCCTGGGTCTCGACCCCGCCCTGTGCAACTGGGTACTGGACTTCCTGACGGGCCGCCCCCAGGTGGTGAGGGTAGGCAACAACATCTCCACCCCGCTGATCCTCAACACTGGGGCCCCACAAGGGTACGTTCTGAGCCCTCTCCTGTACTCCCTGTTCACCCACGACTGCGTGGCCATGCACGCCTCCAACTCAATCATCAAGTTTGCGGACGACACAACAGTGGTAGGCTTGATTACCAACAACGACGAGACGGCCTACAGGGAGGAGGTGAGGGCCCTCGGAGTGTGGTGTCAGGAAAATAACCTCACACTCAACATCAACAAAACTAAGGAGATGATTGTGGACTTCAGGAAACAGCAGAGGGAAGACCCCCCTATCCACATCGATGGAACAGTAGTGGAGAGGGTAGTAAATTTTAAGTTCGTCGGCGTACACATCACAGACAAACTGAATTGGTCCACCCACACAGACAGCATCGTGAAGAAGGCGCAGCAGCGCCTCTTCAACCTCAGGAGGCTGAAGAAATTTGGCTTGTCACCAAAAGCACTCACAAACTTCTACAAATGCACAATCGAGAGCATCCTGTCGGGCTGTATCACCGCCTGGTACGGCAACTGCTCCGCCCACAACCATAAGGCTCTCCAGAGGGTAGTGAGGTCTGCACAACGCATCACCGGGGGCAAACTACCTGCCCTCCAGGACACCTACACCACCCGATGTCACATGAATGCCATAAAGATCATCAAGGACAACAACCACCCGAGCCACTGCCTGTTCACCCCGCTATCATCCAGAAGGCGAGGTCAGTACAGGTTAATCAAAGCTGGGACCGAGAGACTGAAAAACAGCTTCTATCTCAAGGCCATCAGACTGTTAAACAGCCAACACTAACATTGAGTGGCTGCTGCCAACACACTGACTCAACTCCAGCCACTTTAATAATGGGAATTGATGGGAAATGATGTAAAATATATCACTAGCCACTTTAAACAATGCTACCTAATATAATGTTTACATACCCTACATTATTCATCTCATATGTATACGTATATACTGTACTCTATATAATCTACTGCATCTTTATGTAATACATGTATCACTAGCCACTTTAACTATGCCACTTTGTTTACATACTCATCTCATATGTATATACTGTACTCAATACTATCTACTGTATCTTGCCTATGACGCTCTGTACCATCACTCATTCATATATCTTTATGTATATATTCTTTATCCCCTTACACTTGTGTGTATAAGACAGTAGTTTTGGAATTGTTAGCTAGATTACTTGTTGGTTATTACTGCATTGTCGGAACTAGAAGCACAAGCATTTCTCTACACTCGCATTAACATCTGCTAACCATGTGTATGTGGCAAATAAAATTTGATTTGATTTGATTACATTGTGGATGTTCATTTATAAAGTAATTATTATTCAACATGTCCTCACCTAGGATTTGAACTCTCAAAATTGGTTCACGGTACTCCGATCTCCGTTTCAGGTATTAGTTCATCTGACTATTCTCATCATTGATTTGATCAAAGGCCCTTTCCTGAAGAAACCCTACCCCCTCCTCCCTAGGTACTTGTGTAGATCTGAAACAACCTGATTGGTGTAATCAATAGGGTGAATGCACTTTGAAGTCAGTCTCAGCTCTGTTAAAAGTACACTCATGGTGATTCAGGAGTATCATTAAAACAGGTTAAAATGCCCCACCAACATTAGACAACAATACAGAAAACCCTTCAATTGTTGAAATAAGTAAATCAAATCAATGATGAGAATTGTCAAATTGACTGCTAACTGACAGACATGGTAGTGGAGCAGGAATATCTGAAAGCTGTGAACCAAGAGGTTGTTTTGAGCTCAAATCCCAGGTGTTGGATAATAATTACTGTATAAATGAACATTCACAATGTAATCAGGTATGTAAAATGTGGAAGTTAAAAGCACTGTGTGAGTATCCCTAACCGACAGACAATGTCTAAATGATAACTCCACTGTCTCGAACACAGATGGGTTACAAAGTTAAACAGGGTACACAGAGGATCTGGGTTAGAGCTGGTCGATATGGACACAAATCAATATCGCAATAAATTGCCTGAATTGATAAGGTAAATAGAATGCTTTAGAACACCCTGGACCACTGTTTCTATCCTTGAAACTACTACTACTAATGTGGTGGTTGTAGCCATTCATTGTCCCATTAACAATCACCCATATTAGCAAACTTATTTCATTTTAAACTTCACATTTCTCTAGTATAGGCTTCTTATCATAATGAACAATATCAGCATAATGCCTGCGATAAGTGGTCAGTGTGGTCGGTGTTGAAAATGGTTTGTTTATCATCCCGGCTCTAATCTGGATGGTACATTTGTTACCCCTCATATACCAGTAGGAGTCACTGTTCAGACAGGAAATGTGGGACTGTGGCTCCACATTTTATTTCAATATACCACTGCTCTTTACTGTGTTTAGGTTCATTGAAACAATCTTTTAAAAATGTATGTGTGAAATTTTCAATGCAATTTTCAATGTATACATAGTTCTGATGATTATGTTGAAATTAGATTGACTTAATCGGGTTGTTACATCAATGTTAATTAAATTGAAGTTTTGCCCCAATTTACAACGCTGGTTGAAATGAGATGAAAATAGCACTGGTTGATGACTTTTTAAAACCGATGTATTTTTTTTACATTGATTCCACGTCACAATACGTTGGCAAAGTACATTGAAACAACGTTGATTCAGCCAGTATGTGCCCAGTGGGTGGTGTCTGCATGTTCGCTAGTAAAATGGACCCAGACCAGGGAAAATAGGGAGATGGGGGATGATATTTGGATATTTGTAGCATTACCAAACAGCCTCTTTACGATTGGTATGTTGGTTCATTAAGAGCTGACATACGAGGAATATCGGTAGACTGACTTCACCATCACCAGCTGGATGGGGGTGGAGGAGGAGGAGGAAGAGGAGGAGGGGGGGATTCCGTACAGGAAAAAAATCCTGATGTCACTCAATCACAACTCGTATTACAGAATAAAACCTATAGATATCTACACGGCATAGGCTGTTGTGCGAGACGAACACAGAGAACCCGTTGAATAACCATCAGCCCAGAACACAACATCACATCAATAGGAAGTGCCATGATGAAGAGTGAACAGAAAAAGACGCAGTCGCTACGAAGCTTACAGCTCCATCCATCCATCGCCCTCTACCACCACTCGGTACAACCACCGTGACAGACCGTTTTAACCCGCCTAGCCCGCTCTTCTCCCGACCAGACCAGACCAGGACCCATCGGGAAACCAAATACTCACAGTTTCACCATGTATGCCCAGGGAGAAGAGGGAATTCTCTGCCAAGATTACATCCGTCGGCATACGACTTCTTCCACCCGACCGGCTGGGTGCTGTCAGTGCGCATGCGCATGCTGTAGTAGTAGTAGCGGGAGCATAGCTCGGACGGTGGATGTCACAGATTGATCTCACAGCTCTACAGATGGAGACTGCTGCTGTGCAGTATTTTAGATACCGAGGCGGTGCTACCGAGTGAGGTGGAGGGGGGATTGGGCTAGGGTACTTCTGCTGTCATCTCGAGTCATATCCAACATGATGGACATAGGCCTTCCTTCATGTGTTTAGTAGAGGGACAGTCAAGCATGCGTCTGTTCAAGCCAGAAACATAGGCTAGGACCCGATATGATAAGAAAGAAACCACAGTGTTCTCAGTAGATTAAATAGGTTCCGATGAGAAGATACACAATTAAAGTCATGCCGCTGTCTATGGTGCTGAAACAGCAAGGCTTGAACAGACAACTGGAGTAACCAGTTAAAAGGTTCACAGTAGCAGTCAGACTGGTTAGAAGGGTTACTATAGTTCCTAACTCTAGGAGTCTGAAACAGGTTCACAGTAGCAGTCAGACTAGTTAGAAGGGTTACTATAGTTCCTAACTCTAGGAGTCTGAAACAGGTTCACAGTAGCAGTCAGACTAGTTAGAAGGCTTACTATAGTTCCTAACTCTAGGAGTCTGAAACAGGTTCACAGTAGCAGTCAGACTAGTTAGAAGGCTTACTATAGTTCCTAACTCTAGGAGTCTGAAACAGACTGTATCCTCTGGAATGAGCTGATCACTCTGCTTCAGTGACATCTTCTGTCCTCATAGGCCTACAGTCTGTCAATGAGGTGAAAGACAACAGTGATCTCTACAGGATAACTGGCATACTGGAGCAAACTCAAACTTTGCTTATATTTTTGTTTTAAAAATTATTTATATACCTTTATTTAACTAGGCAAGTCAGTTAAGAACAAATTATTATTTACAATGACAGCCTACCCCAGCTGGGACAATTGTGAGCCACTCTATGGTTCTCCCAATCACAGCTGGTTCTGATACTGCCTGGTTTTGAACCAGGGTGTCTGTAGTGACAACTCAAGTGCTGAGATGCAGTGCCTTAGACTGCTACGCCACTCAGGAGCTGCCTGAGTTTCAGTGGAATAATTTGCTGGAATAATGTTTGAAACATGTTTGTGTCTTCATGTTTTCCAGATGTCTCAGTAGAGTTGTGTGAAAACAGGTAGCATGTTGGTATGTTGCATTTATGTGAATGAGTGAGTAAAAAATTAATAATAATCACACAGTGCTGAGGATGTTCTCTTTTTAACAAGCTGAATATGACGCATTGTTGAGCATAATCTCAATCACTCGATGGACACTAGATGGCCCTGTGTGCTCACCAACACACTGTCAGACACTACATATACTAATACTAAATGCAGAATGTTGTAAAAAAGCAATCAAGCCTGGAATTCATGTCATTTTGGCATTTGTTTGGCACTATTATCTATCCTTTACCCCTACCTACAGTATACTGCTGTTACTGTCTATTATCTATCCTTTACCCCTACCTACAGTATACTGCTGTTACTGTCTATTATCTATCCTTTACCCTTACCTACAGTATACTGCTGTTACTGTCTATTATCTATAATTTACCCCTACCTACAGTATACTGCTGTTACTGTCTATTATCTATCCTTTACCCCTACCTACAGTATACTGCTGTTACTGTCTATTATCTATCCTTTACCCCTACCTACAGTATACTGCTGTTACTGTCTATTATCTATCCTTTACCCCTACCTACAGTATACTGCTGTTACTGTCTATTATCTATCCTTTATCCCTACCTACAGTATACTGCTGTTACTGCCTATTATCTATCCTTTACCCCTACCTACAGTATACTGCTGTTACTGTCTATTATCTATCCTTTACCCTTACCTACAGTATACTGCTGTTACTGTCTATTATCTATCATTTACCCCTACCTACAGTATACTGCTGTTACTGTCTATTATCTATCCTTTACCCCTACCTACAGTATACTGCTGTTACTGTCTATTATCTATCCTTTACCCCTACCTACAGTATACTGCTGTTACTGTCTATTATCTATCCTTTACCTACAGTATACTGCTGTTACTGTCTATTATCTATCCTGTCGTCTAGTCACTTTACCCCTACCTACAGTATACTGCTGTTACTGTCTATTCTCTATCCTTTACCCCTACCTACAGTATACTGCTGTTAGTGTCTATTATCTATCATTTACCCCTACATACAGTACACTGCTGTTACTGTCTATTATCTATCCTTTACCCCTACCTACAGTACACTACTGTTACTGTCCATTTTGTTGATCCCTGCCTACAGACAGAAACTAAAACAAGAAGCTCCCACGCTGAGGTCTGTTCAACGCTGGTCCGACCAATCTGATTCCACACTCCAAGACTGCTTCCATCACGTGGACTGGGATTTGTTTCGTATTGCGTCAGACAACAACATTGACGAATACGCTGATTCGGTGAGCGAGTTCATTAGAACGTGCGTTGAAGATGTCGTTCCCATAGCAACGATTAAAACATTCCCAAACCAGAAACCGTGGATTGTTGGCAGCATTCACGTGAAACTGAAAGCGTGAACCACTGCTTTTAATCAGGGCAAGGTGACTGGTAACATGATCAAATACAAACAGTGCAGCTATTCCCTCCGCAAAGCTATCAAACAAGCTAAGCGTCAGTATAGAGACAAAGTAGAATCTCAAATTCAATGGCTCAGACACAAGAGGTATGTGGCAGGGTCTACAGTCAATCACGGATTACAAAAAGAAAACCTGACCCGTCACGGACCAGGATGTCTTGCTCCCAGGCAGACTAAATAACTTTTTTGCCCGCTTTGAGGACAATACAGTGCCACTGACACGGCCGCAACTAAAACATGCGGACTCTCCTTCACTGCAGCCGACGTGAGGAAAACATTTAAACGTGTCAACCCTCGCAAGGCTGCAGGCCCAGATGGCATCCCCAGACGCGCCCTCAGAGCATGCGCAGACCAGCTGGCTGGTGTGTTTACGGACATATTCAATCAATCCTTATCCCAGTCTGCTGTTCCCACATGCTTCAAGAGGGCCACCATTGTTCCTGTTCCCAAGAAAGCTAAGGTAACTGAGCTAAACGACTACCGCCCCGTAGCACTCACTTCCGTTATCATGAAGTGCTTTGAGAGACTAGTCAAGGACCATATCACCTCCACCCTACCTGACACCCTAGACCCACTTCAATTTGCTTACCGCCCAAATAGGTCCACAGACGATGCAATCTCAACCACACTGCACACTGCCCTAACCCATCTGGACAGGAGGAATACCTATGTGAGAATGCTGTTCATCGACTACAGCTCGGCATTTAACACCATAGTGTCCTCCAAGCTCGTCATCAAACTCGAGACCCTGGGTCTCGACCCCGCCCTGTGCAACTGGGTACTGGACTTCCTGACGGGCCGCCCCCAGGTGGTGAGGGTAGGCAACAACATCTCCACCCTGCTGATCCTCAACACTGGGGCCCCACAAGGGTGCGTTCTGAGCCCTCTCCTGTACTCCCTGTTCACCCACGACTGCGTGGCCACGCATGCCTCCAACTCAATCATCAAGTTTGCGGATGACACAACAGTGTTAGGCTTGATTTCCAGCAACGACGAGACGGCCTACAGGGAGGAGATGAGGGCCCTCGGAGGGTGGTGTCAGGAAAATAACCTCACACTCAACATCAACAAAGCTAAGGAGATGATTGTGGACTTCAGGAAACAGCAGAGGGAACACCCCCCTATCCACATCGATGGAACAGTAGTGGAGAGGGTAATAAGTTTTAAGTTCCTCGGCGTACACATCACAGACAAACTGAATTGGTCCACCCACACAGACAGCATCGTGAAGAAGGCGCAGCAGCGCCTCTTCAACCTCAGGAGGCTGAAGAAATTTGGCTTGTCACCAAAAGCACTCACAAACTTCTACAGATGCACAATCGAGAGCATCCTGTCGGGCTGTATCACCGTCTGGTACGGCAACTGCTCCGCCCACAACCGTAAGGCTCTCCAGAGGGTAGTGAGGTTTGCACAACGCATCACCGGGGGCAAACTACCTACCCTCCAGGACACCTACACCACCAGATGTCACAGGAAGGCCATAAAGATCATCAAGGACAACAACCACCCGAGCCACTGCCTGTTCACCCAGCTATCATCCAGAAGGCGAGGTCAGTACAGGTGCATCAAAGCTGGGACCGAGAGACTGAAAAACAGCTTCTATCTCAAGGCCATCACTGTTAAACAGCCACCACTAACATTGAGTGGCTGCTGCCAACACACTGACTCAACTCCAGCCACTTTAATAATGGGAATTGATGGGAAATGATGTAAAATATATCACTAGCCACTTTAAACAATGCTACCTAATATAATGTTTACATACCCTACATTATCCATCTCATATGTATACGTATATACTGTACTCTATATCATATACTGCATCTTTATGTAATACATGTATCACTAGCCACTTTAACTATGCCACTTTGTTTACATACTCATCTCATATGTATATACTGCACTCAATACCATCTACTGTATCTTGCCTATGCCGCTCTGTACCATCACTCATTCATATATCTTTATGTACATATTCTTTATCCCCTTACACTTGTGTCTATAAGGTAGTAGTTTTGGAATTGTTAGCTAGATTACTTGTTGGTTATTACTGCATTGTTGGAACTAGAAGCACAAGCATTTCGCTACACTCGCATTAACATCTGCTAACCATGTGTATGTGACAAATACAATTTGATTTGATTTGATTTGATGATATTATCTATCCTTTACCCCTACCTACAGTATACTGCTGTTACTGTCTATTATCTATAATTTACCCCTACCTACAGTATACTGCTGTTACTGTCTATTATCTATCCTGTTGTCTAGTCACTTTACCCCTACCTATATGTACATAGCTACCTGAATTACCTCGTACTCCTGCACATCTACTCCCTGTATATAATCATGTTATTACCTGGTACTCCCTGAATATAGCAATGTTATTACCTGGTACTCCCTGTATATAACCATGTTATAACCTGGTACTCCCTGTATATAAAAATGTTATTACCTCCCTGTATATAACCATGTTATTACCTGGTACTCCCTGTATATAATCATGTTATTAACTGGTACTCCCTGTATATAACCATGTTATTACCTGGTACTCCCTGTATATAACCATGTTATTACCTGGTACTCCCTGTATATAGTAATGTTATTACCTGGTACTCCCTTTATATAACCATGTAATTGCCTGGTGCTCCCTGTATATAGCTATACTCAGCCTTGTCTCTTGGTGTGGGGGCTGTGCTTTGGCAAAGTGGGTGGGGTTATATCCTTCCTGTTTGGCCCTGTCCGGGGATGTCCTCGGATGGGGCCACAGTGTCTCCTGACACCTCCTGTCTCAGCCTCCAGTATTTATGTTGCAGTAGTTTATGTGTTGGGGGGCTAGGGTCAGTTTGTTATATCTGGAGTTCTTCTCCTGTCCTATTCGGTGTCCTGTGTGAATTTAAGTGTGCTCTCTCTAATTCTCTCTTTCTCTCTTTCTTTCTCTCTCTCGGAGGACCTGAGCCCTAGGACCATGCCTCAGGACTACCTGACATGATGACTCCTTGCTGTCCCCAGTCCACCTGGCCGTGCTGCTGCTCCAGTTTCAACTGTTCTGCCTTATTATTATTGGACCATGCTGGTCATTTATGAACATTTTAACATCTTGGCCATGTTCTGTTATAATCTCCACCCGGCACAGCCAGAAGAGGACTGGCCACCCCACATAGCCTGGTTCCTCTCTCGGTTTCTTCCTAGGTTTTGGCCTTTCTAGGGAGTTTTTCCTAGCCACATATACAGGGAGCTAAATGAAGGTCAGATAGGAGAGGTCTGTTGATGGAGTATCTGATTGATGGTTGTTGCTGTCTGTTGTAATCCTCCAGGGGCCAAATACATAAAGCTTCTGAAAGCAGAAATGCTGATTCAGGATCAATTATATGGACAGTGGGAACCTGATCCTACACCAGCACTCCTTCTCTAAGATACCTGATACATACGGTCTCTCCTGAGGTCCTTTCTGAGGACAGATAGATGTGACTGTCTGGCTGGGTCCTTTCTGAGGACAGATAGATGTGACTGTCTGGCTGGGTCCTTTCTGAGGACAGATAGATGTGACTGTGTGGCTGGGTCCTTTCTGAGGACAGATAGATGTGACTGTCTGGCTGGGTCCTTTCTGAGGACAGATAGATGTGACTGTCTGGCTGGGTCCTTTCTGAGGACAGATAGATGTGCCTGTCTGGCTGGGTCCTTTCTGAGGACAGATAGATGTGACTGTCTGGCTGGGTCCTTTCTGAGGACAGATAGATGTGACCGTCTGGCTGGGTCCTTTCTGAGGACAGATAGATGTGACTGTCTGGCTGGGTCCTTTCTGAGGACAGATAGATGTGACTGTCTGGCTGGGTCCTTTCTGAGGACAGATAGATGTGACTGTCTGGCTGGGTCCTTTCTGAGGACAGATAGATGTGACTGTCTGGCTGGTTCCTTTCTGAGGACAGATAGATGTGACTGTCTGACTGGGTCCTTTCTGAGGACAGATAGATGTGACTGGGTCCTTTCTGAGGACAGATAGATGTGACTGTCTGGCAGGGTCCTTTCTGAGGACAGATAGATGTGACTGTCTGGCTGGGTCCTTTCTGAGGACAGATAGATGTGACTGTCTGACTGGGTCCTTTCTGAGGACAGATAGATGTGACTGCTTGGCTGGGTCCTACACATCACAACTGTGGAGCTGGACTCTGCCTCCTGTCATCACAGGACACTGTCTGCCTGTCTGTCTGTCTGTCTGGATTCATGCTGCTGGACTCTGACTGACCTTTATTGTAACTGGTCTTGCTACACTTACGCACATCAAGTGTGTGTTTTGGTGAAGTTGGAGGTGAAGTTTGTATCACATCCAATACACCAACAACAATGTTTATGATGTCAAAAACGTTTTTTTTTACAATCATCTCTTAACAGACCATAAAGATCAGACACCAGTCAGTTTGTTATATCTGGAGTTCTTCTCCTGTCCTATTCGGTGTCCTGTGTGAATTTAAGTGTGCTCTCTCTAATTCTCTCTTTCTCTCTTTCTTTCTCTCTCTCGGAGGACCTGAGCCCTAGGACCATGCCTCAGGACTACCTGACATGATGACTCCTTGCTGTCCCCAGTCCACCTGGCCGTGCTGCTGCTCCAGTTTCAACTGTTCTGCCTTATTATTATTGGACCATGCTGGTCATTTATGAACATTTTAACATCTTGGCCATGTTCTGTTATAATCTCCACCCGGCACAGCCAGAAGAGGACTGGCCACCCCACATAGCCTGGTTCCTCTCTCGGTTTCTTCCTAGGTTTTGGCCTTTCTAGGGAGTTTTTCCTAGCCACATATACAGGGAGCTAAATGAAGGTCAGATAGGAGAGGTCTGTTGATGGAGTATCTGATTGATGGTTGTTGCTGTCTGTTGTAATCCTCCAGGGGCCAAATACATAAAGCTTCTGAAAGCAGAAATGCTGATTCAGGATCAATTATATGGACAGTGGGAACCTGATCCTACACCAGCACTCCTTCTCTAAGATACCTGATACATACGGTCTCTCCTGAGGTCCTTTCTGAGGACAGATAGATGTGACTGTCTGGCTGGGTCCTTTCTGAGGACAGATAGATGTGACTGTCTGGCTGGGTCCTTTCTGAGGACAGATAGATGTGACTGTGTGGCTGGGTCCTTTCTGAGGACAGATAGATGTGACTGTCTGGCTGGGTCCTTTCTGAGGACAGATAGATGTGACTGTCTGGCTGGGTCCTTTCTGAGGACAGATAGATGTGCCTGTCTGGCTGGGTCCTTTCTGAGGACAGATAGATGTGACTGTCTGGCTGGGTCCTTTCTGAGGACAGATAGATGTGACCGTCTGGCTGGGTCCTTTCTGAGGACAGATAGATGTGACTGTCTGGCTGGGTCCTTTCTGAGGACAGATAGATGTGACTGTCTGGCTGGGTCCTTTCTGAGGACAGATAGATGTGACTGTCTGGCTGGGTCCTTTCTGAGGACAGATAGATGTGACTGTCTGGCTGGTTCCTTTCTGAGGACAGATAGATGTGACTGTCTGACTGGGTCCTTTCTGAGGACAGATAGATGTGACTGGGTCCTTTCTGAGGACAGATAGATGTGACTGTCTGGCAGGGTCCTTTCTGAGGACAGATAGATGTGACTGTCTGGCTGGGTCCTTTCTGAGGACAGATAGATGTGACTGTCTGACTGGGTCCTTTCTGAGGACAGATAGATGTGACTGCTTGGCTGGGTCCTACACATCACAACTGTGGAGCTGGACTCTGCCTCCTGTCATCACAGGACACTGTCTGCCTGTCTGTCTGTCTGTCTGGATTCATGCTGCTGGACTCTGACTGACCTTTATTGTAACTGGTCTTGCTACACTTACGCACATCAAGTGTGTGTTTTGGTGAAGTTGGAGGTGAAGTTTGTATCACATCCAATACACCAACAACAATGTTTATGATGTCAAAAACGTTTTTTTTTACAATCATCTCTTAACAGACCATAAAGATCAGACACCAGTCAGTTTGTTATATCTGGAGTTCTTCTCCTGTCCTATTCGGTGTCCTGTGTGAATTTAAGTGTGCTCTCTCTAATTCTCTCTTTCTCTCTTTCTTTCTCTCTCTCGGAGGACCTGAGCCCTAGGACCATGCCTCAGGACTACCTGACATGATGACTCCTTGCTGTCCCCAGTCCACCTGGCCGTGCTGCTGCTCCAGTTTCAACTGTTCTGCCTTATTATTATTGGACCATGCTGGTCATTTATGAACATTTTAACATCTTGGCCATGTTCTGTTATAATCTCCACCCGGCACAGCCAGAAGAGGACTGGCCACCCCACATAGCCTGGTTCCTCTCTCGGTTTCTTCCTAGGTTTTGGCCTTTCTAGGGAGTTTTTCCTAGCCACATATACAGGGAGCTAAATGAAGGTCAGATAGGAGAGGTCTGTTGATGGAGTATCTGATTGATGGTTGTTGCTGTCTGTTGTAATCCTCCAGGGGCCAAATACATAAAGCTTCTGAAAGCAGAAATGCTGATTCAGGATCAATTATATGGACAGTGGGAACCTGATCCTACACCAGCACTCCTTCTCTAAGATACCTGATACATACGGTCTCTCCTGAGGTCCTTTCTGAGGACAGATAGATGTGACTGTCTGGCTGGGTCCTTTCTGAGGACAGATAGATGTGACTGTCTGGCTGGGTCCTTTCTGAGGACAGATAGATGTGACTGTGTGGCTGGGTCCTTTCTGAGGACAGATAGATGTGACTGTCTGGCTGGGTCCTTTCTGAGGACAGATAGATGTGACTGTCTGGCTGGGTCCTTTCTGAGGACAGATAGATGTGCCTGTCTGGCTGGGTCCTTTCTGAGGACAGATAGATGTGACTGTCTGGCTGGGTCCTTTCTGAGGACAGATAGATGTGACCGTCTGGCTGGGTCCTTTCTGAGGACAGATAGATGTGACTGTCTGGCTGGGTCCTTTCTGAGGACAGATAGATGTGACTGTCTGGCTGGGTCCTTTCTGAGGACAGATAGATGTGACTGTCTGGCTGGGTCCTTTCTGAGGACAGATAGATGTGACTGTCTGGCTGGTTCCTTTCTGAGGACAGATAGATGTGACTGTCTGACTGGGTCCTTTCTGAGGACAGATAGATGTGACTGGGTCCTTTCTGAGGACAGATAGATGTGACTGTCTGGCAGGGTCCTTTCTGAGGACAGATAGATGTGACTGTCTGGCTGGGTCCTTTCTGAGGACAGATAGATGTGACTGTCTGACTGGGTCCTTTCTGAGGACAGATAGATGTGACTGCTTGGCTGGGTCCTACACATCACAACTGTGGAGCTGGACTCTGCCTCCTGTCATCACAGGACACTGTCTGTCTGTCTGTCTGTCTGTCTGGATTCATGCTGCTGGACTCTGACTGACCTTTATTGTAACTGGTCTTGCTACACTTACGCACATCAAGTGTGTGTTTTGGTGAAGTTGGAGGTGAAGTTTGTATCACATCCAATACACCAACAACAATGTTTATGATGTCAAAAACGTTTTTTTTTACAATCATCTCTTAACAGACCATAAAGATCAGACACCACCGCATGAATAGATAGATGTTTACTTCACTTCAACTCTCTGGCCTCACCAGCCTTCCTCCTCTCCTCTCCTCTCCTCTCCTCTCCTCTCCTCTCCTCTCCTCTCCTCTCCTCTCCTCTCCTCTCCTCTCCTCTCCTCTCCTCTCCTCCTCTCCTCTCCTCTCCTCTCCTCTCCTCTCCTCTCCTCTCCTCTCCTCTCCTCTCCTCTCTTCTCCTCTCCTCTCCTCTCCTCTCCTTTGCTTTCCTTTCCTTTAATCCCTCCCTCCCTCCCTCCCTACCTCCTCTTCTCTCCTTTCATCTCCTCCTCTCCTTTCCTCCCTCCTCACCTCTCCTCTCCTTTCCTCCCTCCCTCCATCCTCTCCTCCTCTCCTTTCCTCCCTCCTCTCCTCTCCTCCTCTCCTTTCCTCCCTCCTCTCCTCTCCTCCTCCTCCTCTCCTTTCCTCCCTCCCTCCTCTCCTCTCCTTTCTTCCCTCCTCTCCTCTCCTCTCCTCTCATTTCCTACTCACTACACTAAAATATCCTGAACAGTACCCTTTATCCATGTCC
>NC_034203.2:49089222-49131722 GCF_002021735.2 Oncorhynchus kisutch | reverse complement strand
ATGTCAACCCCAATACCAGCATAGATGTCAACCCCAATACCAGTATAGATGTCAACCCCAATACCAGTATAGATGTCAACCCCAATACCAGTATAGATGTCAACCCCAATACCAGTACGATGTCAACCCCAATACCAGTATAGATGTCAACCCCAATACCAGTATAGAGGTCAACCCCAATACCAGTATGGATGTCAACCCCAATACCAGTATGGATGTCAACCCCAATACCAGTGCGATGTCAACCCCAATACCAGCATAGATGTCAACCCCAATACCAGTATAGATGTCAACCCCAATACCAGTACGATGTCAACCCCAATACCAGTATAGATGTCAACCCCAATACCAGTATAGATGTCAACCCCAATACCAGTACGATGTCAACCCCAATACCAGTACGATGTCAACCCCAATACCAATATGGACGTCAACCCCAATACCAGTATAGATGTCAACCCCAATACCAGTATGGATGTCAACCCCAATACCAGTATGGATGTCAACCCCAATACCAGTATGGATGTCAACCCCAATACCAGTATGGATGTCAACCCCAATACCAGTATGGATGTCAACCCCAATACATGTTCATATCCTCATCACCAATCAACTGCATTTCAGTTAAAAACTACTATGACTACCACTACTGATTTCTGTATGCTACCTATGCTACCAGCTAATACAAACATGAGTTAGCATTTAGCAGTCACTTCTAAACCTGAAAAGGGACTATTTCTATCCAAATCAGACTATAGTAATCACATTGTGGGCCAGTTACAACAGTCATGATGGATTTGCTGGATATCCATTTAGTTAGATCTGATTAGTTGAATGTGAGTCAATCCGACGCTGTTCTTCCATCCTCCATGGTCTGCGTTCCATTGACCTCTTTATCGCTCTAATCCACAGCATAACATACACATGGACATATAGACTGTAGGGTAGAGGAAGGCGGTAGGGAAGAGGTAGACTGGAGAGTAGAGGTAGGCTGTAGAGTAGAGGTAGACTGTAGAGTAGAGGTAGACTGTAGAGTAGAGGAAGGCTGCAGGGTAGAGGTAGACTGTAGAGTAGAGGTAGGCTGTAGAGTAGAGGTAGGCTGTAGAGTAGAGGTAGACTGTAGAGTAGAGGTAGGCTGTAGAGTAGAGGAAGGCTGTAGAGTAGAGGTAGACTGTAGAGTAGAGGTAGGCTGTAGAGGAAGGCTGTAGAGTAGAGGTAGGCTGTAGAGTAGAGGTAGGCTGTAGAGTAGAGGTAGGCTGTAGGGTAGAGGTAGGCTGTAGGGTAGAGGTAGGCTGTAGAGTAGAGGAAGGCTGTAGAGTAGAGGTAGGCTGTAGAGGAAGGCTGTAGGGTAGAGGTAGGCTGTAGAGTAGAGGTAGGCTGTAGAGTAGAGGTAGACTGTAGAGTAGAGGTAGGCTGTAGAGTAGAGGAAGGCTGTAGAGTAGAGGAAGGCTGTAGAGGTAGGCTGTAGAGTAGAGGAAGGCTGTAGAGGTAGGCTGTAGAGGAAGGCTGTAGAGTAGAGGTAGGCTGTAGGGTAGAGGTAGGCTGTAGAGTAGAGGTAGGCTGTAGAGTAGAGGTAGGCTGTAGGGTAGAGGTAGGCTGTAGGTAGAGGTAGGCTGTAGAGTAGAGGTAGGCTGTAGAGTAGAGGTAGGCTGTAGGGTAGAGGTAGGCTGTAGAGTAGAGCTAGGCTGTAGAGTAGAGGAAGGCTGTAGGGAAGAGGACGGCTGTAGAGTAGAGGTAGACTGTAGAGTAGAGGTAGGCTGTAGAGTAGAGGTAGGCTGTAGAGTAGAGGTAGGCTGTAGGGTAGAGGTAGACTGTAGAGTAGAGGAAGGCTGTAGAGTAGAGGAGGCTGTAGGGTAGAGGTAGACTGTAGGGTAGAGGTAGACTGTAGGGTAGAGGAAGAGGTAGGCTGTAGAGTAGAGGTAGGCTGTAGGGTAGAGGTAGACGTAGGCTGTAGAGTAGAGGTAGACTGTAGAGGTAGAGGGAGGCTGTAGGGTAGAGGTAGATTTAGGCTGTATGGTAGAGGAAGGCTGTAGGGTAGAGGTAGGCTGTAGGGTAGAGGTAGACTGTAGCGTAGAGGTAGAGGTAGACTGTAGGGTAGAGGAAGTCTGTAGGGTAGAGGTAGACTGTAGGGTAGAGGTAGACTGTACCGTAGAGGTAGAGGTACAGGTAGACTGTAGAGTAGAGGTAGGGTGTAGAGTAGAAGTAGGCTGTAGAGTAGAGGTAGGCTGTAGAGTAAAGGTAGGCTATAGAGTAGAGGTAGACTGTAGAGTAGAGGTAGACTGTAGAGTAGAGGTAGAGGTAGTGTACATAGTGTATATAGTGAATGGGGTGCCGTTTGACCAGAGGACTGTGTACTATATAGTGAATGGGGTGCCGTTTGACCAGAGGCCTGTGTACTATATAGTGAATGGGGTGTCATTTGACCAGAGGCCTGTGTACTATATAGTGAATGGGGTGTCATTTGACCAGAGGCCTGTGTACTATATAGTGAATGGGGTGTCATTTGACCAGAGGCTTGTGTACTATATAGTGAATGTAGAGTAGAGTAGAGGTAGACTGTAGAGTAGAGGAAGGCTGTAGAGTAGAGGTAGGCTGTAGAGCCACGAGCTGCACTGTGACAGGAGACTAACAGACGAGCTAAATTACTTCTAAGCTCGCTTCAAGGCAAGTAACACTGAAACATGAATGAGAGCATCAGCTGTTCCGGACGACTGCGTGATCACGCTCTCCGTAGCCAATGTGAGTAAGACCTTTGAACAGGTCAACATTCCCAAGGCCGTAGGGCCAGGGTTATGGTATGGGCAGGCATAAACTATGGACAACGAGCACAATTGTATTTCATTGATGGTAGTTTGAATGCACAGAGATACCGTAAAGAGATCCTGAGGCCCATTGTGAGGCTCATTTTTCTTTGGTAATGTATCTGTGACCAACAGATGCATATCTGTGTTCCCAGTCCATGTGAAATCCATTGATTAGGGGTCTAAATAATTTATTTAAATTGACTGATTTCCTCATTTCAACTGTAACCAATGAAATTGTTGCATTTATTTTTTGTTTAGTATACTTAAGACATTTGCTAGAATATAGGTTGTGCCTATAGATTTTGAGAAAATTAACAATTTAGGAATAGTTTTTCACATGCTCAGCACCCTCTTGTATTCCCTGTTCACCCACGACTGCATGGCCATGCACGCCTCCAACTCAATCATCAAGTAAGTTCCTCTGCGTACACGTCACAGAAAAACTGAAATGGTCCACCCACACAGACCGTGTGGTGAAGGTGGACAGTTTTAGGTTCCTCTGCGTACACATCACAGAAAAACTGAAATGGTCCACCCACACAGACAGTGTGGTGAAGGTGGACAGTTTTAAGTTCCTCTGCGTACACATCACAGACAACCTGAAATGGTCCACCCACACAGACAGTGTGGTGAAGAAAGCGCAACAGCACCTTCAACCTCAGGAAGCTGTGGGAATGTTTCACCGAAAACCCAGATGCGAAATCGAGAGCATCCTATCTGGCAGTATCACAGCCTGGTATGGCAACTGCACCGACCTCAAGCGCAAGGCTCTCCAGAGGGTGGTGCGGTCTGCACAATGCATCACCGGGGGCAAACTACCTGCCCTACATAACACCTACACCACCCATGTCACAGGAAGGCCAAAAAGATCATCAAGGACAACAACCACCTGAGCCACTGCCTGTTCACCCCGCTATCATCCAGAAGGTGAGGTCAGTACAGGTTCATAAAAGCTGGGGCCGAGAGACTGAAAAACAGCTTCCATCTCAAGGCCATCAGACTGTTAAACAGCCACCACTAACATTGAGTGGCTGCTGCCTACATTGAGACCCAATCACTGGCCACTTTAATAAATGGATCACTAGTCCCTTTAAACAATGCCACTTTAATAATGTTTACATATCTTATATTACTCATATTATATGTATATACTGTATTTTATACCATAAATTGCACTTTGCCAATGCCGCTCAGCCATCACTCATCCATATATTTACATGTGCATATTCTCATTCACACTTTTAGGTTTGTGGGAATGAAGTAGTTGTTGGGGAATTGTTAGATTACTTGTTAGATATTACTGCACTGTCGGAACAAGAAGCAGAAGCATTTCGTTACATTAACATCTGCTAACCATGTGTATGTAACCAATAACATTTGATTTGATTTGATTCTGAATACAATGGCGGTAGAATCAAAGAGAATTGGAGTATTCTCCAAAAGAATGGAAAACGGAGCACAGTAGTGTTTAGTGATGAGAATGTCCCTTCGTATCTAGTAGGAGTACGGTTTGTTAATGAGGAGCAGCTGAGCAGAGTACCAATCTGGAAGAAACCATTTGAGTTATCCAAACTGGGTGGAGAGAAGGCCATGAGGATCACGAGAGGCGGGCTTGTTTGGATTTTTTTGTGCTTCTGCGGATCAGAAGGAACGTGCGTTGTGACTTAACCGATTTGATAAATTTGATAAATTTGAAGCGTCGTCTGTGTCTCAAAGGGGATTATATCTGGCGTCTCATGGGAAGTCCATTTTGAAGAGATAAAAAATATTCCTGTAGTGATTGAAGCACGTCGGATGAATCGTGTGGTGAATGGTGACAAAGTGAAGAGTCTATCTGCTCTTTTGTTTTTGATATGGAGTCTCTCAAGTGCAGTTAGGGTATATTAACTACAGAGTCAGAGCATTTATCCCAAGACCAATGCAGTGTGATCATTATAACGTTGTTGGTCATGTATCAAGTGTTTGCAGAAGGGAGAAGCCGAGTTGTCCAAGTTGTGGAAAAATATCATATTATGTGTTATAAAAGTGGTAAATATATGACATGTTGCAAACCATAAGGCCGCGTCTTTCGAATGCCCCACAAGGGTGAAAGAGACTGAGGTGGCCAAAGTCAGGGTTGTACAGATAATTTCATATGCAGCAGCTGTGAAAAGGGATGAGGGTTTGAATGGTATACCAGAAGAGTCCGTGATGGTGGATATGCCTGCACTGCAGGGTGCAGGGGTTTCCTTTCACCAGCAGGATCCTGACATTGTAAAGGTTAAGAAGGTGGACTTTGTAGCCTTTATTTATAGCTGTGGTAATTAATGGCACTGCCGAGGTGGAGAGAAGGTCCAGGAAGGTAGAAAAAATAGTGGATGTGGCGGGGTGGGGCGGTTTCTGGTGCTGAAAGATTTCTCAGCAAAGAAGTTCAACGGAATAGTGGCACAAGCCGTACCACCCTCTCGGGTCCTAGAGCCTGAGAAGGGAGATGTGAATAATTAAAAGAAGGAAGAAGTTGGAGTTTTGTTTGTTTTGGCAATGTATTATTTTGGGGGGTGGATTAAGTTAGTTTCACTATTACCTATGGATAAAAAAAAATATTTTGGGGGAGGGGGGTTTAGCCCTATCCAATTGGTGGCGGCAGCACAACTTTTTGGGTTGTAGTACGCCATTAAACTCATAGAAGAAGAAAAAAAAAAAGAAGCCGCTTCCTACTGGCTCGTGACGTGCACGACACCATCACATGATAGGTTTCTCGTGACGTCGTCTTATAGTTTGTCAGCTGACAGGTAGGTGATGTTAATGGTATTTTGCTTTTAAAAGACAGTTAATTAATGCTTTATTTTGGTTGTGTCAGTGGTGGGAAGACAGTATTGTAATGTTTCTTTGAGATTCTAGGTTGTGTATTGTCGGTACATTATATTTACGTTGATGACTTAACTAAGCTAGCCTGCTCCAGAATCATAAAGCTAACCGTTATACTGTATATGGTTCTGACTTGCACCATAGTATTGACATTAGCCAGTTATCGTAGTTGTCGAGAAACGACTCAATCCAATTCAGTAACAACGCTTACTATATTTATCTCGGGATTTGTTGACAATTGCTCTCGATTTAGCCAAATTATAACGTTACAGCTCATGTTTTGTCAATGACAAGCCAACTGAACTCCACGATTGTGTTTAGTCGGCTAGTCGACGTGACTGCACCAGCAACATGAATCATATTGCATTGGCTAAATTAGCTAGCTAACGTTACTTATGTCCTGAGTTGCCTGGCAAACCTACTGGCAAGCGTTAGCTCATGCCGCGTTCAAGGAAACTTGGAAGTGCTACACTTGTTAACATTCCAATCAGTTGAAATGTAAACAGTTTCCCAGTCGTTTCCCAGAGCTCACTCTGAGTGGTCTCTGGCACTTCGGATTGAATTTACGAACACACCTTTGGATGTAGTAGAACGATGCATTGTAGTTGGCATAGAATAAGAACACTAGGATGGATGGTCATGAACCATTTCATGATGTGATGAATGGTCATGAACCATTTCATGATGTGATGAATGGTCATGAACCATTTCATGATGTGATGAATGGTCAGCTACGCTAATATATGTACACACACACAAACTACTGTTAAAAAGTTTGGGGTCACTTACAAATGTCCTTGTTTTTGAAAGAAAATCAACCTTTTTGTCCATTAAAATAACATAAAATTGATCAGAAATACAGTGTAGAGTTGCAAAGAAAAAGCCATATCTCAGACTGGCCAATAAAAATAAAAGATTAAGATGGGCAAAATATCAGACACTGGACAGATATGGCTTTTTCTTTGCAACTCTGCCTAGAAGGCCAGCATCCCGGAATCGCCTCTTCACTATTGACTTGGAGACGGTGTTTGTAGGATGTTTGCATGTTTGTAGGTCTGGTTAAATCAAACTTTTTGGCCTTTTTGTCCTCCATCCATTTTCATGGGATTTCCTCAGCATTCTAAAGGCCCAATTGTAACAATCACTTCCATTCGCTGTAAATACAACAATGAAACCTTTGACGCAAATCAACTACTTTTGTTTTATTTAACCTTTTATTTAACTAGGCAAGTCAGTTGAACAAATCTTATTTACAATGATGGCCTACCCTTGCCAAACCCTCCCCTAACCTGGACGACTCTCGATCACAGCTGGTTGTGATATAACCTGGGTCTGTAGTGACTCCTCTAGCACTGCGACGCAATGCCTTAGACCGCTGCGCCACCCAGGATCCCACTAACTTTTTGTCTAAGTTGTTGGAAAAGTGGTCAGAGGGTATGACATGGTCGACTTCCCTGCTATTCAAGAAACCAGAACAGAATTATCCGGTACTGATCAAACTTTGCAGATGTTTTAGTAACTGCATCAACAACATTTTCTAACTATGTAAACAAATGTAATTTTTGACCACTTTCCCAACGATCTTCTACTTCTTTGCTGAAAACAAATTAAGAATAGCTTCTTCTGTCAATAGAGCTGTTTTAGTAACCCATCATCTGCTTTCATTATAGATTTAGTAAGTCATGTCAGAAGCTAGCCGATTCATAACTTACCAACAACCACTGGACATTCCAATAAAACTACATCTAGTTTTGAAGTTCACTTCCCTTGCTTTGTCTAACAACTCTACCATGAATCTGTGTTTTAGCAATGTGTTTCTCACACTGGCTTTAGCCATGGAGGGAGCAGGCCTGCCAAGGCAACTGTTGCCAGGACAACTGTTGCCAAGCAACATGTGCCTCGATGGGAGACAACGCTTAGCGTGACAGAATTCCCATAAAAAAAAAAAATCTGTTTCGGACTGAACTTTGTCCTTCTCAGGATTGTCCCCCTTGCTCTAAATAACCACTGGCTAGTTTGCCTGTCTGTGAAGAGAAGGGGGGCTGTACGTTGATCCTGCTGCTCTGATTGGATAGAGCAAAACAATCTTCATTCACTTGCTTCATATTTTACCCAATCACTTCTCATTGCACTTCTTTCAGTTTTTCACATGCAACAACTGTAGTTTAGACACTGACCCCAACCACACAGCTACTGATCAGAAGCGCACAACTCAATCTAGATATGTGTTTACATCTGACTAGGCATTTCTTTGCTATCAGTTGAAGCAGCAGACTCAAACTAACGTTGAAAAACAACCTAGCTTGTGAACAAAATTAGACTAACTTAAAGTTGAAGTCGGAAGTTTACATACACTTAGGTTGGAGTCATTAACACTAGTTTTTTCAACCACTCCACAAATTTCTTGTTAACAAACTAGTTTTGGCAAGGCTGTTGTGTCATGCACAAAGTAGATGTCCTAAGTAATTTTTCCAACAATTGTTTACAGACAGATTATTTCACTTATAAATCACTGTATCACAATTCCTGTGGGTCAGAAGTTTACATACACTAAGTTGACTGTGCCTTTAAACAGCTTGGAAAATTCCAGGAAATTATGCCATGGCTTTAGAAGCTTCTGATAGGCAAATTCTCATTATTGGTGGGATACCTGTGGATGTATTTCAAGGCCTACCGTCAAACTCGGTGCCTCTGCTTGACATCATGGGAAAATCAAAAGAAATCAGCCAAGACCTCAGAAAAAAAATTGTAGTCCTCCACAAGTCTGGTTCATCCTTTGGGAGCAATTTCCAAACGCCTGAAGGTACCATGTTCATCTGTACAAACAATAGTACGCAAGTATAAACACCATGGGACCACACAGCCGTCATACCGCTAAGGAAGGAGACACATTCTGTCTCCTAGAGATTAATGTACTTTGGTTCGAAAAGTGCAAATCAATCCCAGAACAACAGCAAAGGACCTTGTGAAGATGCTGGAGGAAACGGGTACAAAAGTATCAATATCCACAGTAAAACGAGTCCTATATCAACATAACCTGAAAGGCCGCTCAGCAAGGAAGAAGCCACTACTACAAAACTGCCATAAAAAGAGCCTTGCAAACTGACCACCCACCAATGTAGCTGGTGAAATAGACATTCTTACCTGCCAATACCTAAATCCAGTGTTGTAGTACTTCAGACTGGTCTTGTAGTGTTTACATTTTTACTCTGTCTCGGACGGTGACGACTCGTAAAAAATTCTATCAGCTTCAGCACATAAAACCTCTTCACCAGGCCAAATATATACATGTTTCTTGAAACATATCTTATCGCATATTTAATCCTGGGATTCCTACTTTACTCGTAATATTACTTATTTACTTTCATAGAAAAATAGCCTCAAACTTAGTCTGAAGAAATAGTTGGAATGTTGTGCGTTCACTATTAGTAAAGATGTAAACAAATTTGTGCACAAAATGAGGTAATAAGATGTTTGTTTATATGGAACATTTTGGTTTTAAATAAGAACGTCATTGAAAAGTGTGCTTTCAAATTGCCATCGATTTAAAATGAAATTGTGTTCCTTGTCCGTAGCTAATACCTCCCCATACCATAACCCCACTGCACCATGGGGCGCTCTTGTCACAATGTGTACAGAAATGTGTACACAGAATTTGAGGGAAGCTTTTTGTGCATACAGAAAATGTCTGGTATAATATTTTATTATTATTTTATTTCAGCTGACGAAACATGGGACCAACATGCGTTTTTGTTCAGTCCATTTGAGTAAATTTGATCTTCATCTCAGATTGGCTTAAAGGGTGCAGCAACACAACTCCCTCTATACAGAATGGAAATGGAAATAAAGAAATATTGTTCAATATGATCAATACTAACTTTGCATAATATTGTCGTCTTTAATGTATATTTGTACCCCAAACCATATGGTTTCCAAATATTTTGTCCAAATATTTGTCCTTCGGACAAGTATGACAGACTTTTGACTAGCAACCGGAAGGTTGCAAGTTCAAACCCCCGAGCTGACAAGGTACAAATCTGTCGTTCTGCCCCTGAACAGGCAGTTAACCCACTGTTCCTAGGCCATCATTGAAAATAAGAATTTGACTTGCCTAGTTAAATAAAGGTAAAATAAAATTTAAAAAATGTAGATATTCTGTCTTTTTCACAATGAATCACTCTTCCTATTGAGCTCGGTATGCTCCAATTGAGCTCGGTATGCTCCAATTGAGCTCGGTATGCTCCTATTGAGCCCGGTCGTAGCTGTACTCCATCTTGTCACAACAACAAATCGCAGCACATATTGATATGTTAACTTAATGAATTTACTGATGGGGTTACTTTTAAGGAATTTCCTTCCTTCTTTGCTCCTATGGGTACACTTGCAATTACTGCCAGTCCACCCATTATGCCATCATTGACTTGAATGGGGACGCCTGTTCTATTCATTTTATTTCTATGGCTGCACATCCATTAAGAGAAAATGTGCACAATGATGACATTTTTAGACTGGGAAACTAAATGTGAACTGTTAATTTGTAGTATGGCCCTGGACATTTCTGACTTGTAAACTCTTTGTAGAAAGATGAGGCCCGAGTTTCCAACTAGAAAAATATCAGATTCGATCAATGGGACGCTTTACGCAAAAACCTACGTACATTTTAAATCAGAGGTTCCAAGTTGTCTTGAAAGCATCAAGGTAGCTGATGGAAAAAATGAGGATCTGTCTGCAGAGTTGGCCATGAATTCCTGACTGGCACCATAATTAATAGCCTATGCTTTAACAAACTGCTCTCACCAACAGTTGGGCTATTATGAGCAATGTAGCATGTTGCCAAATCAATGTTTAGGAGGACTTGTTGATTTGTGATGGTTTATTATTCATTGGTAACCCTCCCTTTCTCCCTCCAGGGAATTATTTATTGTAGTCCAGAGTGGTATTGAACAGGTGTATCAGGATGGATATCCGCGGGGCGGTGGATGCTGCAGTACCCACTAACATCATCGCTGCCAAGGCTGCGGAGGTCAGAGCCAACAAGGTCAACTGGCAGTCATACCTGCAGTAAGTACACCTTCGTCATCATCCTCTTCATCCTCCTGTCACCATGTATCTTCCTCATAAGTTGTCTATAAGACTCTAGGCCTATGATTTCTTTGAATGTCTTTGAATTCTGGTCTTTAGGTCCTACATACTGAAGTCAAAAGTCGCAGATGGGTTTTCTTTGGTTCTCTGTTCTGTGACTCAATGCCTTGTGAATGTTAGTTCCTTTTCTGTAGATTTCTAACTCAGACCTTCTACTTCAGGCTGTCGAGGGCCTTAGTGGTCTCAGTAACATAATCACGGACTTGAGAAATGGAACCAGGTTGTATAGTGCTGACTGGTATGTGTGGTATTTCCAGTGTGAATGTCAGCTTTGGATAAGAAGCTCTCTCTGTAATTAGGAACTTACTGTTAAATCGAGAAGTCAAAAGACCCTGACATCCCATAATAGATCAGACCAGAGCTTAACATTGAACTTTATTAGCCTTCGGACAAGTATGACAGATTTTTGTTTTACTTTTATTGAAAATTGTGTCGTATGATAAAAGCAACCACTTCACAAAGTAACCATTGTTATCACTGGTCTTGACAATGGAAGACTGCTGATCTCTGATCCCATATATTATATTTCCTGCCGTCGTGTCCTTGAGCAAGGCACTTGCACTTGCACTTGCACAAGTAACCCCCCGCAAAGTAAAATACTGCGCTCATAGGCTACTGTATGAAACACATGTGGTCCGTCAACCTTCCAGCTGGAGAGATACTGGGTGTTCAGGTTTTTGATTTTTGCAATGTGGTGTGTTTGAGCAGGATTGGAGTGAAATCCTGCCCACCCAGTATCTCTCCTGGACTCCCCTGGAGGATGGTTGGCCACCTTGCACCCCAAGTAACTTTCCTGAAGGATGGTTGGCCACCTTGCACCCCCAGTAACTCTCCTGGAGGATGGTTGGCCACCTTGCACCCCCAGTAACTCTCCTGGAGGATGGTTGGCCACCTTGCACCCCCAGTAACTCTCCTGGAGGATGGTTGGCCACCTTGCACCCCCAGTAACTCTCCTGGAGGATGGTTGGCCACCTTGCACCCCCAGTAACTCTCCTGGAGGATGGTTGGCCACCTTGCACCCCCAGTAACTCTCCTGGAGGATGGTTGGCCACCTTGCACCCCCAGTAACTCTCCTGGAGGATGGTTGGCCACCTTGCACCCCAAGTAACTTTCCTGAAGGATGGTTGGCCACCTTGCACCCCAGTATCTCTCCTGGAGGATGGTTGGCCACCTTGCACCCCCAGTAACTCTCATGGAGGATGGTTGGCCACCTTGCACCCCCAGTAACTCTCATGGAGGATGGTTGGCCACCTTGCACCCCCAGTAACTCTCATGGAGGATGGTTGGCCACCTTGCACCCCCAGTAACTCTCATGGAGGATGGTTGGCCACCTTGCACCCCCAGTATCTCTCCTGGAGGATGGTTGGCCACCTTGCACCCCAGTAACTCTCCTGAAGGATGGTTGGCCACCTTGCACACCCAGTAACTCTCCTGGATTATGGTTGGCCACCTTGCACCTTTTATGGCGTTTTTGGAGCAGTGGCTTCTTCCTTGCTGAGTGGCCTTTCAGGTTGGTTGGCCACCTTGACAATGGAAGACAGCTGAACATGTGTTCATCTCTAGGAGACAGAACGCATCTCCTTACTGAGCGGTATGACGGCTGCGTGGTCCCATGGTGTTTATACTTGCGTACTATTGTTTGTACAGATGAAAGTGGTACCTTCAGGCGTTTTGGAAATTGCTCCGAAAGATGAACCAGACTTGTGGAGGTCGACAATTTTTTTATTTATTAGGTCTTTGCTGATTTATTTTGATTTTCCCATGATGTCAAGCAAAGAAGTACTGAGTTTGAAGGTAGGCCTTGAAATGCATCCACAGGTACACCTCCAATAGGCTAATTGACATCATGTGAATCAATCAGAAGCTTCTAAAGCCATAACATCAATTTCTGGAATTTTCCAAGCTGTTTAAAGGCACTGTCAACTTAGTGTATGTAAACTTCTGACCCACTGGAATTGTGATACAGTTTGTGATACAGTGAAATAATCTGTCTGTAAACAGTTGTTGGAAAAATGACTTGTCATGCACAAAGTAGATGTCCTAACCGACTTGACAAAACTATAGTTTGTTAACAAGAAATTTGTGGAGTGGTTGAAAAACGAGTTTTAATGACTCCAACCTAAGTGTGTGTAAACTTCCCGACTTCTGTATGCTGAACACTTGTTGGCTGCTTTTCCTTCACTCTGCGGTCCAACTCATCCCAAACCATCTCAATTGGGTTGAGGTCAAGTGATTGTGGAGGCCAGGTCATCTGATGCAGCACTCAATCACTCTCATTGGTCATTGGCGTATTGCTGCAGAATGCTGTGGTAGCCATGCTGGTTAAGCATGCCTTGAATTCTATGTAAATCACCGACAGTGTCACCAGCAAATCACCGTCACACCTCTTCCATGCTTCATGGTGGGAACCATATGTGCGGAGATAATCCGTTCACCTATTCTGCTTCTCACAAAGACACGGTGGTTGGATCCAAAAATCTCTAAATTTACCAAAGAACAGATTTTCACCAGTCTAATGTCCATTGCTTGTGTTTGTTTTGGCCCAAGCAAGTCTCTTCTTATTGGTGTCCTTTTGTAGTGGTTTCTTTGCAGCAATTTGACCATGAAGGCCTGATTTCACACAGTCTCCTCTGAACAATTAATGTTGAGATGTCTGTTACTTGAACTCTGAAGCATTTATTTGGGCTGCAATAAAATAAAATTATATTGGTCACATACACATGGTTAGCAGATGTTAATGTGAGTGTAGCAATGCTTGTGCTTCTAGTTCAGATAATGCACTAATATCTAACACGTAATCCAACAAATTCACAGCAATTACCTTATACACACACATGTAAAGGGATGAATAAGAATATGTACATATAAATATATGGATGAGCGATGGCCGTGGAGCATAGGCAAGATGCAGTAGATGGTATAGAGTACAGTATATACATATGAGTTGAGTAATGTAGGATATGTAAAAATGTATTAGTGGCATTGTTTAAAGTGACTCGTGATTATGTTTATTACATCCCATTTTTAATTATTAAAGTGGCTAGATATTTGAGTCAGTATGTTGGCAGCAGCCTCTCAATGTTAGTGATGGCTGTTTAACAGTCTGATGGCCTTGAGACAGAGAGTTGAGTCAGTATGTTGGCAGCAGCCTCTCGATGTTAGTGATGGCTGTTTAACAGTCTGGCCTTGAGATTGAAAAACAGCTTCTGTCTCTCAGTCCCAGCTTTGACCTCGCCTTCTGGATGATAGTGGGGTGAACAGGCAGTGGCTCGGGTGGTTGTTGTCCTTGATGATCTTTTTGGCCTTCCTGTGACATCAGGTGCTGTAGGTGTCCTAGTGGGCAGGTAGTTTGCCCCCGGTGATGCGTTGTGCAGACCTCACTACCCTCTGGAGAGCAGTTAACTCCAGTGAAGTTATCCTTTGCAGCAGAGGTAACTCTGGGTCTTCCCTTTCTGTGGTGGTCGTCATGAGATCCAGTTGCATTGCTCTTTGATAGTTTCACTTTCACGTTTCTTGAAATTTTCCAGATTGACTGAACTTCATGTCTTAAAGTAAAGATCTATTTTGATTTAACACTTTTGGTTACTGCATGATTCCATGTGTTATTTCATTAGTTTTTGTCTTCTACATTGTAGAATAATAGTGAACATAGTAAAACATAATAAAAAACCATTGAATGAGTAGGTGTGTCAACTTTTGGCTGGTACTGTATGTAACCACCTTTTTTTGACACTAAACTACATCCATATATACTTCCATTAATCTTCTTTTTTAACTGGTTCCGGGGAAACTTCAAACGAGTCCCGTGACGCTTGTGGGGGTTGTAGAGCAAAACCACTGACATGTACGTGCAGATGTTTTTGTTAGAGACTGGTTTTTGGGATGTCTCATGGTCTGAAAAACATTGCTGGGTTTTCATGGGAATTTGTTTATTATGCTGGTTAGACTCAAGTGTTTTAATAGTCATCAATCATACTGTGTACCTTGTCTCCCTTTCAGGGGAGGAATATGAATGTAATCATTTCTATTACATTGTGTTTTCTCTGTCAGAGGTGATAGGATTTGATAGAAGCATGTTATATTTGAGAGGACTAATGTGAAGTAGTATTGTAATTATCATGCTGTGTTTGTCTCAGGGGCCAGATGATCTCTGCCGAGGACTGTGAGTTCATTAAGAAGTTTGAAGTGGCTCCTTCTGAGGAGAAACAGACCATCCTCACAAATGAAGGACATCAGGTACAACAGGGAATTTTCAGAAATTGTAATCCTTGGGGGTGGGGGGTTCAAATGGTGTTATTTCAATTTTTTAAATTCATTTTTGTGATGAAAAAGCGCTTTCAATGTAAACTGAAATGACTAAAACCGTATGCATGTATTTTAGCTGTTAGTGCACAATAAAGGTAAAAGAAGTAGTGCCTAGTAGTAGTGCCTGGCCTCTGTCACATGACCCAGAAATGTAGAATGTGTCTGGGTAAGCATCATATAAAAAAATATTTGTACAATATATTTATCTGGACACTTTCTATTTGTGATATTGCTACTATGCAAATATGCAAGTAACCGTTTCACTGTACCATTTACAACTTCTGTATCCTGTGCATGTGACAAATAAACATTGATTTGATATAGTATGTGTTTACCAGAGAGAGTCATGTGAACAGCAGGACCTGCACCAAAGTCAGGTTAGGATATAGGCAGGCTACTACTTTCACCGCTTTCAGTATTGACATCTATGGTTGATTACTACACTACTCACTCTGTATAGCACATGGCTTCACATGTGAATCCTTAAAGAGACAGATGGGGCTACGGCTTAAGAGGGTGTGAATGATGCTGAATAGGTGTAGACAAAGAAGAGCTCTCCAGTAGGTGTACAAAAACATTCAAGGGCCATTTTCTCAAAAGTGGGGTTACCTACTTTATCAACTTTCAAATCAGAATTACATTCCCATTATGGTAGAGAAATTATTACATTATCTGGCAACAGCTCTGGTAGACATTCCCGCAGTCAGTTTTTGTTTTTGAAAGAAACACAATAAATTTTTTGGGGGGTCCATTTTAAAACATCATCAAATTGATCAGAAATGCAGTGTAGACATTGGTAATGTTGTAAATTACTTTTGTGGCTGGAAACATGACTTTTATTCAGCAACCATCACCTTTTGAGAACCAATCTAGGCAACCATAGACCAACATAAACACCTAGATGAAGAAAAAAAAAACATAAATCTACGAAAACCTCTTGACAGTACGATCACCCTAGAATGAGACAAAAACACACATTACCCATGTCACACTCTGACCTAACCAGATCTAGCTGGTCTGTCATAATACAATAGAGACAGTAGATCTAGCTGGTCTGTCATATTATAATAGAGACAGTAGATCTAGCTGGTCTGTCATATTATAATAGAGACAGTAGATCTAGCTGGTCGGTCATAATACAATAGAGACAGTAGATCTAGCTGGTCTGTCATAATATAATAGAGACAGTAGATCTAGCTGGTCTGTCATCATATAAGAGACAGTAGATCTAGCTGGTTTGTCATATTATAATAGAGACAGTAGATCTAGCTGGTTTGTCATATTATAATAGAGACAGTAGATCTAGCTGGTCTGTCATATTATAATAGAGACAGTAGTTCTATCTTCACTACCCTATTGTGACAGACCAGCTAGATCTACCCTCTCTATTATATTATGACAGACCAGCTACTCAATACTGCCCCCTGTTCCCAAAGAAGTTAGAGGCAGTACAACTGGCCTTCAGACTAGTTGAGCATCAGCATTTGTGGGTTCTATTACAGGCTCAAAATGGCCAGAAACATTTGTCAACCAAATGTATTTATAAAGCCCTTTTTTTATACATCAGCCGATGTCACAAAGTGCTGTACAGAAACCCAGCCTAAAACCCCAAACTGCAAGCAATGCAGGTGTAGAAACACGGTGGCTTGGAAAAACTCACTAGAAAGGCAGGAACCCAGGAAGAAACCAAGAGAGGATCCAGGCTCTGAGGGATGGCCAGTCCTCTTCTGGCTGTGCCGGGTGGAGTTTATAACAGAACATGGCCAAGATGTTCAAATGTTCATAAATGACCAGCAGGGTCAAATAATAATAATCACAGTAGTTGTCAAGGGTGCAACAGGTCAGCACCTCAGGAGTAAATTTCAGTTGGCTTTTCATAGCAGATCATTCAGAGCATCTCTACCGCTCCTGTTGTCTCTAGAGAGTTGAAAACAGCAGGTCTGGGACAGGTAGCACGTCCGGTGAACAGGTCAGGGTTCCATAGCAGCAGCACGTCCAGGTGGACTGGGGACAGCAAGGAGTCATCATGCCAGGTAGTCCTGAGCCATGGTCCTTGGGCTCAGGTCCTCCGAGAGAGAGAACTAGAGAGAGCATGCTTAAATTCACACAAGACACCGGATAAGACCGGTGAAATACTCCAGATATAACAGACTGACCCGAGCACCCCGACACAAACTATTGCAGTATAATTCCTGGAGTCTGAGACAGGAGGGGTCGGGTGACACTGTGGCCCCGACTTTACACCCGGACAGGGCCAACATGGCAGGATAAAACTCTACCCACTTTGCCAATGCACAGCCCCCACACCCCTAGAGGGATACCTTCAACCACCAACTTACCATCCTGAGACAAGGCCGAGTATAGCCCACAAAGATCTCCGCCACCGCACAACCCAAGGGGGGTCACCAACCCAGACAGGAAGATCACGTCAGTGACTCAACCCACTCAAGTGACGCACCCCTCCTAGGGACAGCATGGAAGAGCACCAGTAAGCCAGTGACTCAGCCCCCGAAATAGCGTCAGAGGCAGAGAATACCAGTGGAGAGAGGGGAACCGGTTTCAGTGCCTTGCCGTTCACCTTCACACTCCTGGGCCAGACGACACTCAGTCTAGGCACTACTGAAGAGATGAGTCTTCAATAAAGACTTTAAGGTTGAGACCGAGTCTGCGTCTCTCACATGGATAGCCAGACCATTCCATAAAAATTTAGCTCTATAGGAGAAAGTCCTGCCTCTAGCTGTTTGCTTAGAAATTCTACAGACAATAAGGAGGCCTGCGTCTTGTGACCGTAGCGTACGTGTAGGTATGTACGGCAGGACCATATCGTAAAGATGGGTAGGAGCAAGTTCATGTAATGCTTTGTAGGTTAGCAGTAAAATGTTGAAATCAGCCCTTGCCTTAACAGGAAGCCAGTGTAGAGAGGCTAGCACTGGAGTAATATGATCACATTTTTGGGTTCTAGTCAAGATTCTAGCATCTGTTTAGCACGAACTGAAGTGTATTTAGTGCTTTATCCGGGTAGCCGGAAAGTAGAGCATTGTAGTAGTTTAATCGAGAAGTGACAAAAGCATTTTTATGCATTATTTTAGGAAAGAAAGTTCCTCCCATTCTTATTTTACTGCTGCTCTTTAATGATTTATTATTTGTATCTCTCTTTTTTTCTGGGGGGTTGTAAGTCAGCATTTCACTGTAAGGACTACCTACACCTGTTGCATGTGACAAATACAATTGGATTTGATAATAATCTCATGTAGACTAGCCTACCAGCACAGCCTACCCCCACTGTATCTGCCTGCTGTTGGCCTACGTGCCAACATCAGAGTAGGCACATTTTCTATTTAACAGTTTTTGTGCCCAATAGAAATTAAGTTTTGACATTTTTGGAGTCACTTTTATTGTAAATAAGAAAATATAATACGTTTCCAAACTCTTCTACATTAATATGGATGCCACCATTTATTACGGGTAATCCTGAATGAATCGTGAATAATGATGAGTGAGTTAGACGCACAAATATCATACCCCCCCCCAAATGCTAACCTCCTCTGTTGTTGTAATGGTTAGCATGGGTGTATCAAAAGTGCTGGAGTACAGAGCCAAAACAACAAAACGTGTCTCACTATCCCAATACTGTTGGAGCTCACTGTATCCTCCAAGATGATTTTCAGATTAGTTTGTCTTTGTCATAGTAATGGGTATATTATCTTCCTTCTCCAGTGTGCCAGGACATTCCTGAACCTGATGGCTCACATCTCTAAGGAGCAGACTGTCCAGTACATCCTCACCCTAATAGATGATACCCTGCAGGTAACACCTGCTTTACAGACACACATGCACACACTTATATTTGCTTACATTTGGACAAATGAGATGCAAATATACAGTACCAGTCAAAGGTTTGGACACACCTACACATTCAAGGGTTTTTCTTTATTTTTATTATTTGCACACATGAAATCATTAAGTATTCAAAAAAGTGTGAAACAAGTTCATCAAAGTAGCCACCCTTTGCCTTGATTGCAGCTTTGCACACTCTTGGCATTCTCTTGACCAGCTTCATGAGGAATGCTTTTCCAACAGTCTTGAAGGAGTTCCCACATATGCTGAGCACTTGTTGGCTGCTTTTCCTTCACTCTGCGGTCCAACTCATCTCAAACCATCTCAATTGGGTTGAGGTTGGGTGATTGTGGAGACCAGGTCATCAGATGCAGCACTCATTACTCTCCTTCTTGGTAAAATATTCCTTACACAGTCTGGAGGTGTGTTTTGGGTCATTGTCCTGTTGAAAACAAATGATGGTCCCAATAAGCTCAAACCAGATAGGATGGCTTATTTCTGCAGAATGATGTGGTAACCATGCTGGTTAACCTCTCTGGCGTAGGCGTGCCTCTAGCGACCCACCTCAACAACTGCAGAGCGCCAAATTCAAATGACAGAAATAATAATAATAAACATTCATGAAAAAAAAAGTGTTGTACATCGGTTAAAATATTAATTTCTTGTTATTCCAGCCGCTTTTGTCAGATTTCAAAAAGTCTTTACTACGAAAGCATAACATGCGATTATCTGAGGACAGCGCCCTGCACACAAAAGCATACAAACATTTTCCAACCAAGCAGATGAGTCACAAAAGTCAGAAATAGCAATAAAATTGATCACTTACTTTTCTTCATCTGGTTGCAATCAGAAGGGTCCCAGTTACACAATAAATGGTTGTTTTGTTCGATAAAGTCCCTCTTTATATCCCAAAAACTCAGTTTTGTTGGCGCGTTTTGTTCAGTAATCCACTGGCTTAAAGGCGTTCAAAACATGCAGACAAATACGTCCTAATAGTACCGGTGAAGTTCGTCAACATGTCAAACGATGTTTTATAACTAATCCTCAGGGTGTCAATTATCTAAATAATCGATAATATTTCAACTGGACAATAGCGTTCTTTTTCCTTTCTATTGAATACGAAGGTCGCGCACACAGTCACACGCACAAACCAGTACTGCATGCTTCCCCAGTCCCCTAACGAAAAGGTATTTTTCTTTGTCGTTTTTCAGAAAGTAAGCCTGAAACCATGTCTAAAGACTGTTGACATCTAGTGGAAGCCATAGGAACTGCAATCTGGGCCCTAACCAATTACATAGTCAATAGGCATTCAATGGAAAACCACTCACATCAAAAAAACTCCCACTTCCTGGATGGATTTTCCTCAGCTTTTCACCTACCATAGCAGTTCTGTTAGACTCACAGACATATTCTGTCACTAAAAAGTTGTGCCTTGAATTCTAAATAATCACTGACAGTATCACCAGCAAAGCACCCCACACCATCACACCTCATCCTCCTCTATGCTTCACAGTGGGAACCACACATGTGGAGATCATCCGTTCACCTACTCTGCGTCTCACAAAGACACGGCGGTTGGAACCAAAAATCTCAAATTTGGACTCATCAGACCAAGGGACAGATTTCCACCGCTCTAATGTCCATTGCTCGTTTATCTTGGCCCAAATAAGTCTTCTTATTTGACTCTAATGAACGTATCCTCTGCGTCTTCCTTTCCTGTGTCGGTCCTCATCAGAGCCAGTTTCATCATAGTTTTTGCGACTGCACTTGAAGAAACGCTCAAAGTTCTTTAAATTTTCCTCATTGAATGACCTTCATCTCTTAAAATGTGCTTATTTGAGCTGTTTTTGCTGTAATGTGGACTTAGTCTTTTATCAAATAGGGATATCTTCTGTATACCACCCCTACATTGTCACAACACAACTGATTGGCTGAAACGCATTAAGAAGGAAAATAATTACACATTAACTTTTAACAAGGCACACCTGTTAATTTAAATGCATTCCAGGTGACTACTTCATGAAGCTGGTTGAGAGAATGCCAAGCATGTGCAAAACTGTCATGAAGGCAATGGGTGGCTACTTTGTAGAATCTCATATGTTTTGAATTGTTTAATACTTTTTTTTGATTACTACATGATTCCATTTGTGTTATTTCATAGTTTTGATGTCTTCACTATTATTCTATAGTGTAGAAAATACTAAGAATAAAGAAAAACCCTTGAATGAATACGTGTCCAAACTTTTTCTCATACTCTACATTAGCATATAACCTTCTATAAGTTCACTTATTGACTTTTACTGTTCTTCCTCCCTGAGTCTCTCTGGACAGTTATTACTGTTAAGTTCACTTATTGACTTTTGTCTGGGAATTTCAATGTAGGTGTCTCTGGAACTTTCATTACGCACACCTATCCCCTATTCCCACTGATTAGTACTTGGAAAAGTGTACCCTTTGGTGTCCATTGGGTTGTCTGTTGTTGTTCCCATGTCCGTTGGTGGTGTGAGTACCACCAACGGACATGTTGTGTTGCGTGCTATATATGTTGTGTATTACGGGTCAACAAGGTTTACCCTCACTCTTTTGTTTGGGTACAGCCCAGTGTTTTTGTATACGTGTTTGTTTTGGTTGTGTTTGGGGCAGCAGGTAGCCTAGTGGTTAGAGCTTTGGGCCAGTAACCGAAAGGTTGCTAGATTGAATCCCCAAGCTGTAATTCTGCCTTTGAACAAGGCAGAATTACACTGTTCCTAGGCCGTCATTGTAAATAATAATTTGTTCTTAACTGACTTGCCTAGTTAAATAAAGGTAAAATAAATAAAAACCTATTGTGTATTCTCTCTCCTGTGTCTCAAATCTTTTATAACAGCGTGACATTAGAACCACTAGATGTTAAAACCAGGTTCTAGTGTTTCTGTATGAGAACCACTAGATGTTAAAACCAGGTTCTAGTGTTTCTGTATGAGAACCACTAGATGTTAAAACCAGGTTCTAGTGTTTCTGTATGAGAACCACTAGATGTTAAAACCAGGTTCTAGTGTTTCTGTATGAGAACCACTAGATGTTAAAACCAGGTTCTAGTGTTTCTGTATGAGAACCACTAGATGTTAAAACCAGGTTCTAGTGTTTCTGTATGAGAACCACTAGATGTTAAAACCAGGTTCTAGTGTTTCTGTATGAGAACCACTAGATGTTAAAACCAGGTTCTAGTGTTTCTGTATGAGAACCACTAGATGTTAAAACCAGGTTCTAGTGTTTCTGTATGAGAACCACTAGATGTTAAAACCAGGTTCTAGTGTTTCTGTATGAGAACCACTAGATGTTAAAACCAGGTTCTAGTGTTTCTGTATGAGAACCACTAGATGTTAAAACCAGGTTCTAGTGTTTCTGTATGAGAACCACTAGATGTTAAAACCAGGTTCTAGTGTTTCTGTATGAGAACCACTAGATGTTAAAACCAGGTTCTAGTGTTTCTGTATGAGAACCACTGATGTTAAAACCAGGTTCTAGTGTTTCTGTATGAGAACCACTAGATGTTAAAACCAGGTTCTAGTGTTTCTGTATGAGAACCACTAGATGTTAAAACCAGGTTCTAGTGTTTCTGTATGAGAACCACTAGATGTTAAAACCAGGTTCTAGTGTTTCTGTATGAGAACCACTAGAAGTTAAAACCAGGTTCTAGTGTTTCTGTATGAGAACCACTAGATGTTAAAACCAGGTTCTAGTGTTTCTGTATGAGAACCACTAGATGTTAAAACCAGGTTCTAGTGTTTCTGTATGAGAACCACTAGATGTTAAAACCAGGTTCTAGTGTTTCTGTATGAGAACCACTAGATGTTAAAACCAGGTTCTAGTGTTTCTGTATGAGAACCACTAGATGTTAAAACCAGGTTCTAGTGTTTCTGTATGAGAACCACTAGATGTTAAAACCAGGTTCTAGTGTTTCTGTATGAGAACCACTAGATGTTAAAACCAGGTTCTAGTGTTTCTGTATGAGAACCACTAGATGTTAAAACCAGGTTCTAGTGTTTCTATATGAGAACCACTAGATGTTAAAACCAGGTTCTAGTGTTTCTGTATGAGAACCACTAGATGTTAAAACCAGGTTCTAGTGTTTCTGTATGAGAACCACTAGATGTTAAAACCAGGTTCTAGTGTTTCTGTATGAGAACCACTAGATGTTAAAACCAGGTTCTAGTGTTTCTGTATGAGAACCACTAGATGTTAAAACCAGGTTCTAGTGTTTCTGTATGAGAACCACTAGATGTTAAAACCAGGTTCTAGTGTTTCTGTATGAGAACCACTAGATGTTAAAACCAGGTTCTAGTGTTTCTGTATGAGAACCACTAGATGTTAAAACCAGGTTCTAGTGTTTCTGTATGAGAACCACTAGATGTTAAAACCAGGTTCTAGTGTTTCTGTATGAGAACCACTAGATGTTAAAACCAGGTTCTAGTGTTTCTGTATGAGAACCACTAGATGTTAAAACCAGGTTCTAGTGTTTCTGTATGAGAACCACTAGATGTTAAAACCAGGTTCTAGTGTTTCTGTATGAGAACCACTAGAAGTTAAAACAGATTCCTTCAGAACTTCTAGAAACTTCAAACTCAACTCTGGACTTTGAAACCAGTTCCAATGTATTTTTTCGTTGTTCCCCTCTAATCAGGGACTGATTTAGAAGTGGGACACCAGGTGTGCAATTCATTGTCAGGTAGAACAGAAAACCAGCAGGCTTTGGACCTCGCAGGTTAAGAGTTGAATATCCCTGCAGTAGAAGAGAGAACCAATTTTCTTGTGTTCCTTTAGAACCACTAGATGTTAAAACAGGGTTCTGTTGTGTTTCTGTAGGAGAACCACCAGAGGGTGAACATCTTCTTTGACTACGCCAAGAAGACAAAGAACACCGCCTGGTCCTACTTTCTTCCCATGCTCAACCGCCAGGACCTATTTACCGTTCACATGGTTAGTATCACTACACCACCCACTAGCCCAACTATCACCGAAGGAGAGGGAGGGAGGTGGGATATGGGAGGAGATGGTGAAAGGAAGTGTCCTTAAGAAAAGTTGAAGAGGAGGAAAAGATGGACTATTCAAAGGCATATTTCTTAGGGTGTTTTCAGAATGACCAGAAGGTTATTTGCATGAAGATTACATTTCCATTTTTGTGTGGTCTTTCTTATAAAGTATACTGAACAAAAATATAAACGCAACATGTAAAGTGTTGATCCCATGTTTAATGAGCTGAAATAAACATCCTAGAAATGTTCCATATGTACAAAAAGCTTATTTCTCTCAAATTTTATGCACACATTTCTTTACGTCCCTGTTAGTGAGCATTTCTCCTTTTGCCAAGATAATCCATCCACCTGACGGGTGGCATAACAAGAAGCTGATTGAACAGCATGATCATCATGGGCTCCCGAGTGGCACAGCGGTCTAAGGCACTGCATCTCAGTGCAATAGGCGTCACTACAGTCAAATCAAATCAAATGTATTTATATAGCCCTTCGTACATCAGCTGATATCTCAAAGTGCTGTACAGAAACCCAGCCTAAAACCCCAAACAGCAAGCAATGCAGGTGTAGAAGCACGGTGCCTAGGAAAAACTCCCTAGAAAGGCCAAAACCTAGGAAGAAACCTAGAGAGGAACCAGGCTATGTGGGGTGGCCAGTCCTCTTCTGGCTGTGCGGGGTGGAGATTATAACAGAACATGGCCAAGATGTTCAAATGTTCATACATGATCAGCATGGTTGAATAATAATAAGGCAGAACAGTTGAAACTGGAGCAGCAGCACTGCCAGGTGGACTGGGGACAGCAAGGAGTCATGTCAGGTAGTCCTGGGGCATGGTCCTCCGAGAGAGAGAAAGAAAGAGAGAATTAGAGAAAGCACACTTAAAATACACAGGACACCGAATAGGACAGGAGAAGTACTCCAGATATAACAAACTGACCCTAGCCCCCCGACACACAAACTACTGCAGCATAAATACTGGAGGCTAAGACAGGAGGGGTAAGGAGACACTGTGGCCCCATCCGAGGACACCCCCGGACAGGGCCAAACAGGAAGGATATAACCCCACCCACTTTGCCAAAGCACAGCCCCCACACCACTAGAGGGATATCTTCAACCACCAACTTACCATCCTGAGACAAGGCTGAGTATAGCCCACAAAGATCTCCGCCATGGCACAACCCAAGGGGGGGCGCCAACCCAGACAGGATGACCACATCAGTGAATCAACCCACTCAGGTGACGCACCCCTTCCAGGGACGGCATGAGAGAGCCCCAGTAAGCCAGTGACTCAGCCCCTGTAATAGGGTTAGAGGCAGAGAATCCCAGTGGAAAGAGGGGAACCGGCCAGGCAGAGACAGCAAGGGCGGTTCGTTGCTCCAGAGCCTTTCCGTTCACCTTCCCACTCCTGGGCCAGACTACACTCAATCATATGACCCACTGAAGAGATGAGTCTTCAGTAAAGATGGTTGAGACCGAGTTTGCGTCTCTGACATGGCTAGGCAGACCGTTCCATAAAAATGGAGCTCTATAGGAGAAAGCCCTGCCTCCAGCTGTTTGCTTAGAAATTCTAGGGACAATTAGGAGGCCTGCGTCTTGTGACCGTAGCGTACGTCCCTGGTTCTATTCCAGGCTGTTTCACATTTGACCGTGATTGAGAGTCCCATAGGGCAGCGCGCAATTGGCCCAGCGTTGGCTGGGGTAGATCGTCATTGTAAATAACAATTTGTTCTAAACCGACTTGCCTAGTCAAGTCAAATAAAATAAAGGGAAATTACACAGGTGCACCTTGTGCTGGGGACAATAAAAAGCCACTCTAAATTGTGCGGTTTGTCCCACAACACAACGCCACAGTTTTGAGGGAGCGTGCAATTGGCATGCTGACTGCAGGAATGTCTACCAGAGCTGTTGCCAGATAATGTAATAATTTCTCTACCGTAATGGGAATGTAATTCTGCTTTGAAAGTTGATAAAGTAGGTAACCCCACTTTTGAGAAAATGGCCCTTGAATGTTTTTGTACACCTACTGGAGAGCTCTTCTTTGTCTACACCTATTCAGCATCATTCACACCCTCTTAAGCCGTAGCCCCATCTGTCTCTTTAAGGATTCACATGTGAAGCCATGTGCTATACAGAGTGAGTAGTGTAGTAATCAACCATAGATGTCAATACTGAAAGCGGTGAAAGTAGTAGCCTGCCTATATCCTAACCTGACTTTGGTGCAGGTCCTGCTGTTCACATGACTCTCTCTGGTAAACACATACAATATCAAATCAATGTTTATTTGTCACATGCACAGGATACAGAAGTTGTAAATGTTACAGTGGAACGGTTACTTGCATATTTGCATAGTAGCAATATCACAAATAGAAAGTGTCCAGATAAATATATTGTACAAATATTTTATTATTATTAGATTATGCTTATCCAAACACATTCTACATTTCTGGGTCATGTGATAGAGAGGCTATAACCTCCCCCAGCCACATCTAACTAAGTGGATGGGTCACTATTGTCTAGACATGTACATAAAATACAAGATGGCCGTAGTAACCTCCAGACACACCTGGCTAACTTGAGCAGTCATGTAATCATGTGGCGAAGTGGATTCTTTTTTTGTTTAGATATGTAGCTAGCTAGCTAAACAGGGAACCATTATCCCAACCCATACACAAGCAAAACAAACGGATTCTCACAGCCAGTCACCATGCATGAAATGCTGTATTATGAATCTGCAGGGAGCTAAAGCTAACCAACTAGGTTCAATGTTAGCTAGCTTGCTAACTTTAGACTTTAACTAGCAATGCAAATGGATTTCTGAGATACCAATAATACTACTACACAGATCATACACGCATCACGTTCGCTAGCTAGCGAACAGTAGGCTTGAATTTACAATGAAAACGACTTTGACAAAATCAGAAACAAATAATATCTGTTAATGTAATAAGACTTTTACTCATATACATGGATGAACTCTTCACGCCAGACTGGAACCCCTTTAACTAAGACGTCCTGTGTCTTTTCCGTTTTGTTTGTCTTGTTTGGCTCGTTGTGTCAAGTCGCTCCGGTTCACGTTGACTGTGTGCAGAAAGTAGTCCATCACAACTTTTCCCCACTGATCTCCGGTTCATTCTGACTGTGTGCAGAAAGTAGTCCATCACAACTTTTCCCCACTGATCTCCGCTTCACTCTGACTGTGTGCAGAAAGTATAGGGTCTGCTAAATTCAGTGCATCAATGTTGTTGAGAACAGTAGCAAAACGTTTGCAGATCTCCATGGCTAATGTTATATATGTCAAAAAAGCTGCAGTAGCAAGGATTTTGTACACATACTGAGCAGCTCATCTTGAAGACCAAAGCGTACTACATGGCAGACCGATCCGAAACTCGTCTCAGCATGTCCAGCCCATCCATTATCTCAGCCAATCATGGCTAGTGAGAAGGTTCCTCACTTTTTCCTAGGCTAAGCCAACTAGGCTCGTAATTAAAATATTTTATTCGTATTTACAGATGGCATACAATTCTGATATTAAGGCACATGTTCCAGAAGGCATTTCTGCCCAAAACTCAAAATGAAACGTCCCTTTTTCAGGACCCTGTCTTTCAAAGACAATTCGTAAAATCCAAATAACTTCACAGATCTTCATTGTAAAGGGTTTAAACACTGTTTCCCATGCTTGTTCAATGAACCATAAACAATTAATGAACATGCACCTGTGGAACGGTCGTTAAGACACTAACAGCTTACAGACGGTAGGCAATTAAGGTCACAGTTATGAAAACTTAGAACACTATAGAGACCTTTCTACTGACCCTTTCTAAGGACTGCGGATGTGGCCAAGGCAATCAATTGCAATGTTCGTACTGTGAGACGCCTAAGACAGCGCTACAGGGAGACAGGACGGTCATCCTGGTCATCCTCGCAGTGGCAGACCATGTGTAACAACACCTGCACAGGATCGGTACATCCGAACATCACACCTGCTGGACAGGTACACGATGGCAGCAACTGCCTGAGTTACACCAGGAATGCACAATCCATCCATCAGTGATCAGACTGTCCGCAATAGGCTGAGAGAGGCTGGACCGAGGGCTTGTAGGCCTGTTGTAGGGCAGATCCTCTCCAGACACCCCCAGCAACAATGTCGCCTATGGGCTCAAACCCACCATCGCTGGACCAGACAGGACTGGCAAAAAGTGCTCTTCACTGACAAGTCACGGCTTTGTCTCACCCGGGGTGTTCTCGTCGAAGGAATGAGCGTTACACCGAGGCCTGTACTCTGGAGCTGGATCGAGGTGGAGGGTCCGTCATGGTCTGGGGCGGTGTGTCACAGCATCATTGGACTGAGCTTGTTGTCATTGCAGGCAATCTCAACGCTGTGCGTTACAGGGAATACATCCTCCCTCATGTGGTACCCTTCCTGCAGGCTCATCCTGACATGACCCTCCAGCATGACAATGCCACAAGCCACACTGCTGATTCTGTGTGTGTGATTTCATGCAAGACGGGAATGTCAGTGTTCTGCCATGGCCTCCGAATAGCCTGGATCTCAATCCCATTGAGCATGTCTGTGACCTGTTAGATCGGAGGTTGAGGGCTAGGGCCATTCTCCCCAGAAATGTCCGGGAACTTGCAGGTGCCTTGGTGGAAGAGTGGGGTAACATCTCACCGCAAGAACTGGCAACTCTGGTGTAGTCCATGAGGAAGAGATGCACTGCAGTACTTAATGCAGCTGGTGGCCACACCAGATACTGATTGTTACCTCTGATGTTGACCCCCCCCTTTTGTTCAGGGACACATTATTCCATTTCTGTTAGTCACATGTCTGTGGAACTTGTTCAGGTTATGTCTCAGTTTTTGAATCTTATGTTCATACAAATATTTCTACATGTTAAGTTTGCTGTAAATAAACGCAGTTGACAGTGAGAGGACGTTTCTTTTTTTGCTGAGTTCATATTTTTATTTGCAGCAATCAATTCAGGAGTATTTTGTTGCTTTTGGTGAATGTGTTCTAATGATCTAAAGTCACACTGTTGCTATTGCCTGTAATAAAATAAATTAACTAGTCCTTTCAAAGTGAATGATTTGAGGCCTGTGTGGCAAATGGCTTATTTGCATATAGGCCTACTGTAGCTCTGATTGGCTATGGCGTACCGGTCTGCGTAGACAGATGGTTTTATTTACTGAACTGTCTATTAGTTGTCCAAATGCACAGCCGCTTTCCCACTCTATATCGCTATACAATTTTCACAAATGCCTTACTCTACATCATTCCCAAACATTCTATGAATTTATGAAAACGTGAAAATGATCATATCTAAGTGCTTGTTTGTCAGATTTTTTTTTAAGTTCACATTTTCTTCCTGGAGGTATATGAAATGTTTTTTAATATTTCATGTTGCTAAAACTGTCAGCTCCACTTTAATATTGATCAGGCTCAGGCTTGGCTTTAGGGTCTGACTTGCAGTCTCTCCTCTCTCCCAGGCGGCCAGGATCATCGCTAAGTTAGCAGCCTGGGGTCGTGACCTGATGGAGGGAAGTGACCTCAACTACTACTTCAACTGGATCAAGACCCAGCTCAGCTCCCAGGTATATAACCCTTCAACCCTCTGAACTAAAACCACATGTATATCAGCCCCAGCTCAGCTCCCAGGTATCTAACCCTCTGAACTAAAACCACATGTATATCAGCCCCATCTCAGCTCCCAGGTATTTAACCCCTCAACCCTCTGAACTAAAACCACATGTATATCAGCCCCATCTCAGCTCCCAGGTATTTAACCACTCAAAACCCTTTGAACTTAAACACACAAGCAGGTATCGAACCTACAGATACAGGTTTGATACCCGTGCAGGTTTTAATTTAGAATCCTCCAATCCTCTATATGGAATTATTGGCGGAGAGTCATGTCATATTTTCCGATATACTGTAGGCCTACCAATAGTGTCTTAGACAGCTGCACCACTGAGGAGGCCCCATCCACAAAGTATCAAAATACAGAGACGTGTGGGTAAAGGTATATTGTCCTGCTAATAGTCCATAATGGGCTATTATAATACTGTATATGGTGTCCAGGTCAGGGTAACCAAAAAATGTATTTATTAAAGACTATCAGAATGTTGGTACTTATTTATTTTGATCCAAAGCCATGAATGAGTGAGTCACTCAGCTTTATGTAGGTGCCAGCTATATGACTGCCATCAACTTGATAATATATAACTTCATTGCTCCAGACAACATCTTATTTACATTATTTTATTGTAACCACAATTTCAAAAATAATTTCTATCTACCTTTCCAATTGTTTTTATAGTTTGTGATTCATTTGATTAATATTATGTTGTTTCTATTCCAAGAAAAACGAAAAACCCTCTGGGTTTCCATTAGGATGGAATGGAAAATATGGCACTGTACAACATGATGGTCAGGAGTACAGTACTGGGCTATTTAGCTAAAGAATCCCTTGTCATGCGGGAGCCCGGGGGTTCAATTCCCCGACAGGGAGGAAGGAGTAGGCTGTCCTTCTAAATAAGAATTTGTTCTTAACTGACTTGCCTAGATAAATAAAGGTCACACTAAGGGCATAACATTTCTACACCCTAATTGTATAATTGTTGTCTAACCAATACCCAAAAGGAGATTCAGTCAAAATAAAAAATCTCATTGATTTATCATGACCAGTCCCCATGCTTATCTCAGAGCAGCGCAAAACATTGCTAAAATAGTTGACGTGACTCTCCGCCAATAATTAGGTATAGAGGATTGGAGGATATTTCTGTATTTGTATTTTTTTATCATTATTTTATTAACGAAAGCATAAAGAAGCCATTATTAGTTACATTGTTTTAGTTTGAACATGTGGACTGGCACTAAGAACAGAACAGTGGCAATATTTCCCTAGTCAGTGCCATTATTAGTGCAATGACCCTTAAAGTGTTGCTAGGTGCTACCAAGTGGGGCTGGGTGGGAGTCCACCCACCCTCCCCCTTCCTCCTCCTCCCTTCCTCATGGGCTAGGTCGGTCTTCTGTGCTTGGCTCTGTGGCCCATCCTGTGCCCCCTGCCCTCAGGCCTTGAACCTTGCACGCTTTCAGAGGATACAGCTGGAGAACTGCAAGGCAATCCCATTGTGCGTCACTCTGGAGCCATGACCAATATATATTGTCCTGCTAATAACAAGGTTAATAATACAGTGCCTTGCGAAAGTATTCGGCCCCCTTGAACTTTGCGACCTTTTGCCACATTTCAGGCTTCAAACATAAAGATATAAAACTGTATTTTTTTGTGAAGAATCAACAACAAGTGGTACACAATCATGAAGTTGAACAACATTAATTGGATATTTCAAACTTTTTTAACAAAGCAAAAACTGAAATTGGGCGTGCAAAATTATTCAGCCCCCTTAAACAGCCACCACTAACATTGAGTGGCTGCTGCCAACACACTGACACTGACTCAACTCCAGCTACTTTAATAATGGGAATTGATGGGAAATGATGTAAAATATATCACTAGCCACTTTAAACAATGCTACCTAATATAATGTTACATACCCTACATTATTCATCTCATATGCATACGTATATACTGTACTCTATATCATCTACTGCATCCTTATGTAATACATGTATCACTAGCCACTTTAACTATGCCACTTTGTTTACATACTCATCTCATATGTATATACTGTACTCGATACCATCTACTGTATCTTGCCTATGCTGCTCTGTACCATCACTCATTCATATATCTTTATGTACATATTCTTTATCCCCTTACACTGTGTATAAGACAGTAGTTTTGAAATTGTTAGTTAGATTACTTGTTGGTTATTACTGCATTGTCGGAACTAGAAGCACAAGCATTTCGCTACACTCGCATTAACATCTGCTAACCATGTGTATGTGACAAATAACATTTGATTTGATTTAAGTTAATACTTTGTAGCGCCACCTTTTGCTGCGATTACAGCTGTAAGTCGCTTGGGGTATGTCTCTATGAGTTTTGCACATCGAGAGACATTTTTTCCCATTCCTCCTTGCAAAACAGCTCGAGCTCAGTGAGGTTGGATGGAGAGCATTTGTGAACAGCAGTTTTCAGTGCTTTCCACAGATTCTCGATTGGATTCAGGTCTGGACTTTGACTTGGCCATTCTAACACCTGGATATGTTTATTTTTGAACCATTCCATTGTAGATTTTGCTTTATGTTTTGGATCATTGTCTTGTTGGAAAACAAATCTCCGTCCCAGTCTCAGGTCTTTTGCAGACTCCATCAAGTTTTCTTCCAGAATGGTCCTGTATTTGGCTCCATCCATCTTCCCATCAATTTTAACCATCTTCCCTGTCCCTGCTGAAGAAAAGCAGGCCCAAACCATGATGCTGCCACCACCATGTTTGACTGTGGGGATGGTGTGTTCAGGGTGATGAGCTGTGTTGCCTTTACGCCAAACATAACGTTTTGCATTGTTGCCCAGGTGGCTTGTGGCAAACTTTAAACGACACTTTTTATGTATATTTTTAAGAAATGGCTTTCTTCTTGCCACTGTTCCATAAAGGCCAGATTTGTGCAATATACGACTGATTGTTGTCCTATGGACAGAGTCTCCCACCTCAGCTGTAGATCTCTGCAGTTCATCCAGAGTGATCATGGGCCTCTTGGCTGCATCTCTGATCAGTCTTCTCCTTGTATGAGCTGAAAGTTTAGAGGGACGGCCAGGTCTTGGTAGATTTGCAGTGGTCTGATACTCCTTCCATTTCAATATTATCGCTTGCACAGTGCTCCTTGGGATGTTTAAAGCTTGGGAAATCTTTTTGTTTCCAAATCCGGCTTTAAACTTCTTCACAACAGTATCTCGGACCTGCCTGGTGTGTTCCTTGTTCTTCTTCTCTGCGCTTTTAACGGACCTCTGAGACTATCACAGTGCAGGTGCATTTATACGGAGACTTGATTACACACAGGTGGATTGTATTTATCATCATTAGTCATTTAGGTCAACATTGGATCATTCAGAGATCCTCACTGAACTTCTGGAGAGAGTTTGCTGCACTGAAAGTAAAGGGGCTGAATAATTTTGCACGCCCAATTTTTTCCATTTTTGATTTACAAAAAAAGTTTGAAATGTCCAATAAATGTCGTTCCACTTCATGATTGTGTCCCACTTGTTGTTGATTCTTAACAAAAAAATACAGTTTTATATCTTTATGTTTGAAGCCTGAAATGTGGCAAAAGGTCGCAAAGTTCAAGGGGGCCGAATACTTTCGCAAGGCACTGTATATCTGTGAGAATATCCAACAGGCTTTTATATCATTCTAAATTAATAATTGCTTTGTTTACAATATATCAATATTTAGCAGATTCTATTTTACATAATGTAAAATGAGCGTATAAAAGTTGAGGCCGGCACAGGTATTGAACCAGCATCTGTAGCAACACAGCTTGCACTGCCATGCAGTCTCTTAGACCGCTGCGCCACTCAGGTGCTGTACAACGTGACCGGTCGGGAGTGGACTACAGTACTACAGTAAATCAAAAATAATCCTAACGAAATAAAATAATAAAACCTTAGTGTAACAACAGTTTTAGTAAGTAATACTGAATTTGTGCACAATTATCAGTTTCTATTTAGGTTTGGGTCACACATTCATTGTCATAGACACATTAGGACCCAAAAGCATAATCAGTTGTCTAACTCCCTCTTGCAATGGTCTGGAGCAATGAAGTGGTGACGCAGGGTACCGTACTAAACCACCAATGACCTCTAAGTACCGCAGCATAATCACAAAACCTTTAGTGGAGCAACCACTGTATCTAGATGTTTTCAGTCTGTATTCACTGGTTATCTAGATAGAGAGGACAAATACTGACAGAAAAATCTGTCTGAGTAAACATTACAGCTCGGGAACAAGGACTCCAACCTACTTTGTAACCTTCTCTAGCATTAATTGTGACACACTGTCCAGGGCCCGGTTTCCTAAAAGCATCTGAAAGGCTAAGTTAATTGTTAGAACCTTCGTAGGAGCATCGTTAAATCTCCGAGCTATGTCTTTTACCACACCCTTTTATCCAAAGTGACTTAGTCATGCTTGCATACACTTTTTATGTGTGGCTGGTCCAGGGAATCGAACCCACTATCCTGGTGTTGCAAGCGCCATGCTCTACCAACTGAGCTACTGAGCACCACACTTGAAAACGCTTGTAATTTAACGCCTGCCTCGGTTAGTTCTGGTCGATACAGCATGGTGAAGGCTGCCTACCACGAGATTAGTTCTGGTTGATTACAGCATGATGAAGGCTGCCTACCACGAGGTTAGTTCTGGTCGATCACAGCATGGTGAAGGCTGTCTACCACGAGGTTAGTTCTGGTCGATCACAGCATGGTGAAGGCTGTCTACCACGAGGTTAGTTCTGGTCGATCACAGCATGGTGAAGGCTGTCTACCACGAGGTTAGTTCTGGTCGATCACAGCATGGTGAAGGCTGTCTACCACAAGGTTAGTTCTTGTCGATACAGCATGGTGAAGACTGCCTACCACGAGGTTAGTTCTGGTTGATTACAGCATGATGAAGGCTGCCTACCATGAGATTTGTTCTGGTTGATTACAGCATGGTGAAGGTTGTCTACCACAAGTACATATTTGTAAACAACAGCTGGTGCACGAAATCTAAGGAAGAAGAAGAATTTGCTCGCCTGAGGTAGAGTATCTTGTGATAAATTGCAGACCACACACTACTTGCCTAGAGAGTTTTCAGCTATACTTTTTGTGGCTGTTTATTTACCACCACAGACAGATGCTGGCACTAAGACCGCACTCAGTCAGCTGTGTAAGGAAATAAGCAAACAGGAACCACTCACCCAGCGACGACGCTCCTAGTGGCCGGAGACTTAAATGCAGGGAAACTTAAATCAGTTCTACGTCATTTCCATCAACATGTTAAATGTGCAACCAGAGGGAAATAATTTTAGATCACCTGTACTCCACACACAGAGACGTGTACAAAGCTCTCCCTCGCCCTCCATTTGGTAAATCCGACCACAATTCTATCCTCCTGATTCCTGCTTACAAGCAAAAATTAAAGCAGGAAGCACCAGTGACTTGGTCTATAAAAAAGTGGTCAGATGAAGCAGATGCTCAACTACAGTACTGTTTTGCTATCACAGACTGGAACATGTTCCGGGATTCTTCCGATGACATTGAGGAATACACCACATGAGTCACTGGCTTTATCAATAAGTGCATCGAGGACGTCGTCCCCACAGTGACTATACGTACATACCAGAAGCCATGGATTACAGGCAACATTTGCACTGAGCTAAAGGGTAGAGCTGCCGCTTTCAAGGTGCGGGACTCGAACCCGGAAGCTTATAAGAAATCCTGCTATCCTCCTCTTATCATTGTGGTAGGAGACTTTAACACAGTGTTAAGTACCTCAGTGGACTGTAAAGGTAATCACTCTCCAAACTATCATCACTGTGCCCTTAAGGAAATTACAAATATTATGGACACATTAAAAATTGTGGATATTTTGAGACTAAAAAAACGCGACCTAGTGAGATATACATGGAGGAGACTTACTTGTCTCTTTCTCTCTTGCATCAAAGGTTAAAAAACGTTTTAATAGGAGACGGAATGCGATCGGATCATCATCTAATTGGCATTCAAATGACTCTTATAGATTTTCCACGTGGACGGGGATATTGGAAATGTAATCAAAGTTTACTGGAGGACAACTTTGTTAAAAATAAGACAAAATCATTTATAACATAATTTTACAGTATAATATAGGTTCAGAAAATCCCCTTATTGTTTGGGATACCTTTAAATGTTCCTTCAGAGGTCATTCAATTCAATATTCATCAATAATAAAAAAGCAGTTTCTGGCTAAAGAGACAAGACTAACAAGGGAAATCCATGAACTAATAGTACAGGTAGATAGCAATAAAAACGATACTACAGAGATACAAATAAGTTGGAGGAAAAACAAAAAGAAGTTGAGGAACTTATTCAAGAGCACTCTAATGTAATCTATTACAAAATTAAATCAAACTGGATGGAATATGGAGAAAAATGCACACAATTCTTCCTGAATCCCCAATACAGGAACACTAACAAAAAGTAATTTGCAGAAACTCGTTACTGAAGACCGTCATCTATGATTCTCCAAATGATATTTTAAAAGAGGAAGCTAAATATTTTAGGTAGATGTTCTCTTTTCTGTCTCATCCTTTCCCACTGAATGAAGATTACGGTAAGGAATTCTTTCCAAATAATGGAAAATTAACAAATGTACAGAAAGATCAGTGCGAAGGCCAAATTACAGAGGAAGAACCTTTTGAGGCTATTAAATCCTTTCAGTCTGGAAAAACCCCCCCAGGGCTTGATGGCATACCGGTAGAGGTATATCAAGTATTTTTTTGATATACTAAACGCTCCATTGTTAGATTGTTTTAACTACTCCTATAGAAATGGTAGTCTGTCAGGTACTCAGCAGGAAGATCTGATTCTTCTATTATTAAACAAGACCCAGATTGCAAACATAAAGACTCAGTCTATCTAAAAAACTGGAGGCCCCTTACACTTCACTGTTGTGATGCAAAAATACTAGCAAAATGCATAGCACTCAGAATTAAAAGGGTTTTAGCAGGTATTGTTCATCCTGATCAGACAGGTTTTTTACATGGGCGATACATTGGAGATAATATACGACAACTACTAGAAATAATAGAACATCATGAAACATATAAGAAGCCAGGAATGGTATTTATAGCGGATTTTGAAAAGGCTTTTTTATCAAGTAAGACTGGATTTTATTTATAAATGCCTGGATTTTTTCAATTTCGGTAACTCTCTTATAAAATGGGTAAAAATAATGTATAGCAACCCCAGGTGTAAAATAGTAAATAACGGCTACTTCTCAGAGAGCTTTGAATTGTCAAGAGGAGTTAAACAAGGGTGTCGACTTTCACCATATCTATTCCAATAACAACAGGATTAGAAATCCAAGGCTTAAAAACAAAGGTGTCCATGTATGCCGATGACTCAAGTCCGCAAGCTAGATCCCTGCAATGTCTCATTAAAGATCTAGATAACTTTTCTGTACACTCTGGACTAAAACCTAATATTATGTATTGGATCCTTAAAAAATACAACTTTTACATTACCTTGCAGCTTAACAATAAATTGGGCTGATGGTGAAGTAGACATACTCGGTATTCATATCACAAAAGATACAAATAAGCTCTCCACAATGAATTTCAATAGAAAACTTGTAAAAATAGACAAGATCCTGCAACCTTGGAGAGGTAAATACCTGACTATTTATGGAAAAATTGCCCTGATTAACTCCTTAGTCATATCTCAGTTTACTCACTTACTTATGGCACTGCCTACTCCTGATGATTCATTTTTCATGAGAAAAAAATATTTAACTTTATCTGGGACGCTAAACCAGACAAAATAAAACATGTCTATCTATATAATGAATATGAACTGGGTGGGTTGAGATGATTAAATAGAAAAGCACTAACCCTCTCTAAAAGCTTCACTCATTCAAAAGTTTTATTTCAACCCTAAATGGTTCTCAAGTAGGTTAATAAGAAAAGCTCATCCATTGTTTAAAAATGGCCTTTTTGCAGATTGCCATGTCTCATGTTGAATGAATTGAAAATGATACTTTTTTCAAAGTAGAGCTGGCTACAATTTCAATTTCATCCCCCTGAAAAGATAGAACAAATATTACAACGAATATTATGGCTGAACTCAAATGTGCTGGTTGATAAAATACCTGTATTTATGGGAAAGATGTTTGAAAAGGGCATATTGTTCATAAATGATATTGTAAATTGTAATGGTAGAGTTATGTCCTTCATGGAGTTATCAGAATTGTACGGGAAGGTCTGCTCAATCCAAGAGTACAACCAATTGATTACAGCATTACCCCAAAACTGGAGGAGGCGGGTGGCAGCGGGAGGAGGTAGGGAACTGGTCTTTCTGCCCAATATAAAGGCAATTGCTCGGCCTCCGACCGTAAGGCACTACATAGGGTAATTTGTACGGCCCATTACATCACAGGGGTAAGCTGCCTGCCATCCAGGACATCTACACCAGGCGGTGTCAGAGGAAGGCCCTAAAAATTGTCAATGACCCCAGCCACCCCAGTCTTAGACTGTTCTCTCTACTACCACATGGCAAGCGGTACCGGAGTGCCAAGTCTAGGACAAAAAGACTTCTCGACAGTTTTTACCCCCAAGCCATAAGACTCCTGAACGGGTAATCAAATGGCTACCCGGACTATTTGCATTGTGTTCCCCCCAACCCCTCTTTTACGCTGCTGCTACTCTCTGTTTATCATATATGCATAGTCGCTTTAACCATGTCTACATCTACATACAGTGGGGCAAAAAAGTATTTAGTCAGCCACCAATTGTGCAAGTTCTCCCACTTAAAAAGATGAGAGAGGCCTGTAATTTTCATCATAGATACACTTCAACTATGACAGACAAAATGAGAAAGAAAATCCAGAAAATCACATTGTAGGATTTTTTATGAATTTATTTGCAAATTATGGTGGAAAATAAGTATTTGGTCACCTACAAACAAGCGGGATTTCTGGCTCTCACAGACCTGTAACTTCCTCTTTAAGAGGCTCCTCTGTCCTCCACTCGTTACCTGTATTAACTTGCTACTGTTATTTTTCACTGTCTTTTTACTGTTGTTTTATTTCTTTACTTACATATTGTTCACCTAATACCTTTTTTGCACTATTGGTTAGAGCCTGTAAGTAAGCATAAGTTCTACACCTGTTGTATTCGGGGCACGTGACAAATAAACTTTGATTTGATTTAAAGTTTTAACCATGTTTTCAAACTATACAGTGTTTGTTTAGAATTATTATGGTTTCAAACAAAGGAATAAAACAAGCTCATGACAAGCGCATCTACAAGATATATTATTCAAGGATCAATGGTTAAATATAATTCATTTATGTCTAAAACTGGGTGTAACAATTGCAGATTGCCCCTTTTAATGACATTTGATTGATTTTGGCAGAAGGCAGAGTATGGCATTAGTCATGTAAACACCTTGCTCTGCATGTCTGGTGGTTTTGGCAGAAGGCAGAGTATGGCATTAGTCATGTAAACACCTTACTCTGTGTGTCTGGTGGTTTTGGCAGAAGGCAGAGTATGGCATTAGTCATGTAAACACCTTACTCTGTGTGTCTGGTGGTTTTGGCAGAAGGCAGAGTATGGCATTAGTCATGTAAACACCTTACTCTGCATGTCTGGTGGTTTTGGCAGAAGGCAGAGTATGGCATTAGTCATGTAAACACCTTACTCTGCATGTCTGGTGGTTTTGGCAGAAGGCAGAGTATGGCATTAGTCATGTAAACACCTTACTCTGTGTGTCTGGTGGTTTTGGCAGAAGGCAGAGTATGGCATTATTCATGTAAACACCTTACTCTGTGTGTCTGGTGGTTTTGACAGAAGGCAGAGTATGGCAGTAGTCATGTAAACACCTTACTCTGTGTGTCTGGTGGTTTTGGCAGAAGGCAGAGTATGGCATTAGTCATGTAAACACCTTACTCTGTGTGTCTGGTGGTTTTGGCAGAAGGCAGAGTATGGCATTAGTCATGTAAACACCTTACTCTGTGTGTCTGGTGGTTTTGGCAGAAGGCAGAGTATGGCATTAGTCATGTAAACACCTTACTCTGTGTGTCTGGTGGTTTTGGCAGAAGGCAGAGTATGGCATTAGTCATGTAAACACCTTACTCTGTGTGTCTGGTGGTTTTGACAGAAGGCAGAGTATGGCATTAGTCATGTAAACACCTTACTCTGTGTGTCTGGTGGTTTTGGCAGAAGGCAGAGTATGGCATTAGTCATGTAAACACCTTACTCTGTGTGTCTGGTGGTTTTGACAGAAGGCAGAGTATGGCATTAGTCATGTAAACACCTTACTCTGTGTGTCTGGTGGTTTTGACAGAAGGCAGAGTATGGCATTAGTCATGTAAACACCTTACTCTGTGTGTCTGGTGGTTTTGGCAGAAGGCAGAGTATGGCATTAGTCATGTAAACACCTTACTCTGTGTGTCTGGTGGTTTTGACAGAAGGCAGAGTATGGCATTAGTCATGTAAACACCTTACTCTGTGTGTCTGGTGGTTTTGGCAGAAGGCAGAGTATGGCATTAGTCATGTAAACACCTTACTCTGTGTGTCTGGTGGTTTTGACAGAAGGCAGAGTATGGCATTAGTCATGTAAACACCTTACTCTGTGTGTCTGGTGGTTTTGACAGAAGGCAGAGTATGGCATTAGTCATGTAAACACCTTACTCTGTGTGTCTGGTGGTTTTGGCAGAAGGCAGAGTATGGCATTAGTCATGTAAACACCTTACTCTGTGTGTCTGGTGGTTTTGACAGAAGGCAGAGTATGGCATTAGTCATGTAAACACCTTACTCTGTGTGTCTGGTGGTTTTGGCAGAAGGCAGAGTATGGCATTAGTCATGTAAACACCTTACTCTGTGTGTCTGGTGGTTTTGGCAGAAGGCAGAGTATGGCATTAGTCATGTAAACACCTTACTCTGTGTGTCTGGTGGTTTTGGCAGAAGGCAGAGTATGGCATTAGTCATGTAAACACCTTACTCTGTGTGTCTGGTGGTTTTGGCAGAAGGCAGAGTATGGCATTAGTCATGTAAACACCTTACTCTGTGTGTCTGGTGGTTTTGGCAGAAGGCAGAGTATGGCATTAGTCATGTAAACACCTTACTCTGTGTGTCTGGTGGTTTTGACAGAAGGCAGAGTATGGCATTAGTCATGTAAACACCTTACTCTGTGTGTCTGGTGGTTTTGACAGAAGGCAGAGTATGGCATTAGTCATGTAAACACCTTACTCTGTGTGTCTGGTGGTTTTGGCAGAAGGCAGAGTATGGCATTAGTCATGTAAACACCTTACTCTGTGTGTCTGGTGGTTTTGGCAGAAGGCAGAGTATGGCATTAGTCATGTAAACACCTTACTCTGTGTGTCTGGTGGTTTTGGCAGAAGGCAGAGTATGGCATTAGTCATGTAAACACCTTACTCTGTGTGTCTGGTGGTTTTGGCAGAAGGCAGAGTATGGCATTAGTCATGTAAACACCTTACTCTGTGTGTCTGGTGGTTTTGGCAGAAGGCAGAGTATGGCATTAGTCATGTAAACACCTTACTCTGTGTGTCTGGTGGTTTTGGCAGAAGGCAGAGTATGGCATTAGTCATGTAAACACCTTACTCTGTGTGTCTGGTGGTTTTGACAGAAGGCAGAGTATGGCATTAGTCATGTAAACACCTTACTCTGTGTGTCTGGTGGTTTTGACAGAAGGCAGAGTATGGCATTAGTCATGTAAACACCTTACTCTGTGTGTCTGGTGGTTTTGACAGAAGGCAGAGTATGGCATTAGTCATGTAAACACCTTACTCTGTGTATCTGGTGGTTTTGACAGAAGGCAGAGTATGGCATTAGTCATGTAAACACCTTACTCTGTGTGTCTGGTGGTTTTGGCAGAAGGCAGAGTATGGCATTAGTCATGTAAACACCTTACTCTGTGTGTCTGGTGGTTTTGGCAGAAGGCAGAGTATGGCATTAGTCATGTAAACACCTTACTCTGTGTATCTTAATAGGCGTAAGGTCATCATCAAAGTAAGCATCCGCTGATTAAAACATCTGGTTTTTCTGAACAATCTTTAGAATGATTAGGACATGTAAACAGCTCAATCCGTCGTTCCTGTGGTGTATTTGATCTTGTGCTGCACTGGGTAGCGCAAGCTTCCTTCTTGTGCACGAGTGAAATTATTTAGCAAAAACTGAAAGTATGTAATTTATAAATTGTTTTCACATACGAACTTTGTGTCTGAACTCAGAATGACATGGTCACTGTGGTAGAGCCTTAATTTTTATTACTGATGTTCTGCATTTATCAAAGTCCCATCAGGTAGCCTCATTTCAAATGTGTCCATGTAAACAGGATTATCAGGGAAAGCAAGTAAACACTTTAAATGAACTATTATAACCTGACTAGCCACAATAATCATGTAACCATTCTGAGAGCTGTTTTTACAGTGTTTTTCCCCCTCATGAAGAGAAGTATGGTGCTTCTTAGAGCTACTCCAATACAGGAAGAGATGTTTTAGGAGGTTTCTGCTTTTGGCCACAGCAAGAGTTGTTGAAGCTTTTTCTATTTGAAGCAACATTCTACCGTTTCATTCCTTTAATTTGTCCTTCATTAGAAGCTTCATGGTACAGGTCCAGACTCCACAGGACATGGCACTATATCCCCCAGTGACGTGAGTATGACATGATGCATCCTAACACACTCTAATCTACATGGCTGGTCGGCCTGGTACTTCCAAATGGCTGTTTGGTTTGTTGCACCCTAGCTTTCTGTGGGCTGACCGTCACCCTAGCTTTCTGTGGGCTGACCGTCACCCTAGCTTTCTGTGGGCTGACCGTCACCCTAGCTTTCTGTGGGCTGACCGTCACCCTAGCTTTCTGTGGGCTGACAGTCACCCTAGCTTTCTGTGGGCTGACCGT